>NC_090443.1:575683190-575789272 GCF_031143425.1 Pleurodeles waltl | reverse complement strand
AGCGGAACACATGTCAACTTAGACAAAAGTTGAATATTTTTCTAAGTCCCATCTCATAATGAGATGGGACTTAGAAAAAAATTCAACTTTTGTAAAAAGTCAAAAGAACTTCTAAGGCCCTCGTCAGAATGGGAGTTTATCACTTCTTTGCAGAAGAAAATTACATTTGGATGCTTTCCCTTTTTGGATGATAAATGTTGAAATTTTTTCTAAGTCCCCATTCAGAATGGGACTTTGAGACTTTTTTGAAGAAATGTATTCAATTTGGATTTTTTCACTTTTTGGATGAAAAAGTAGAAATTTTTTCTAAGTGCCCACTCAGAATGGGACTTTGTCACTTTTTTGAAGAAAAATATTGAAATTAGTTTTTCACTTTTGGGACTAAAAAGATGAAATTTTGATTTTTTTCACCTTTTGGATGAAAAATGTGAAATTTTTTCAAATCCCTACTCAGAATGGGACTTTGTCACATTTTTGACAAAAACTATGAATGTTCACTTTTTCATTATTTGGATCAAAAAAGTTTATCTTTCCATCCAATAAGTCGAAATGTCCCATTCTGACATGGGAAGGGGAACACATGTCAACTTAGACAAAAGTTGAATATTTTTCTTAGTCCCATCTCATAATGAGATGGGACTTAGAAAAAAATTCAACTTTTGTAAAAAGTCAAAAGAACTTCTAAGGCCCTTGTCAGAATGGGAGTTTATCACTTCATTGCAGAAGAAAATTAAATTTGGATGCTTTCCCTTTTTGGACGATAAATGTTGAAATTTTTTCAAAGTCCCCATTCAGAGTGGGACATTTTAAGACTTTTTTGAAGAAATGTATTCAATTTGGATTTTTTCACTTTTTGGATGAAAAAGTAGAAATTTTTTCTAAGTGCCCACTCAGAATGGGACTTTGTCACTTTTTTGAAGAAAAAAATTGAAATTTGATTTTTTCACTTTTGGGACTAAAAAAGATGAAATTTTGATTTTTTCACTTTTTGGATGAAAAAGTCAGAATTTTTTTCTAAGTGCCCTCTCAGAATGGGACTTTGTCACTTTTTTGATGAAAAAAATTGAAATTTGATTTTTCACTTTTGCGACTAAAAAAGATGAAATTTTGATTTTTTCACTTTTTGGATGAAAAAAGTGTAAATGTTTTCTAAGTGCCCACTCAGAATGGGACTTTGTCACTTTTTTGAAGAAAACAATTTAAATTTTATTTTTTCACTTTTGGGACTCAAAAAGATGAAATTTGGATTTTTTCACTTTTTGGATGAAAAAAGTTGACATTTTTTTTAAGTGCCCACTCAGAATGGGACTTTGTCACTTTTTTGAAGAAAAATATTGAAATTTGTTTTTTCACTTTGGGACTAAAAAGATGAAATTTGGATTTTTTTCACCTTTTGGATGAAAAATGTGAAATTTTTTCAAATCCCTACTCAGAATGGGACTTTGTCACATTTTTGACAAAAACTATGAATGTTCACTTTTTCATTATTTGGATAAAAAAAGTTTATCTTTCCATCCAATAAGTCGAAATGTCCCATTCTGACATGGGAAGGGGAACACATGTCAACTTAGTCAAAAGTTGAATATTTTTCTTAGTCCCATCTCATAATGAGATGGGACTTAGAAAAAAATTCAACTTTTGTAAAAAGTCAAAAGAACTTCTAAGGCCCTTGTCAGAATGGGAGTTTATCACTTCATTGCAGAAGAAAATTAAATTTGGATGCTTTCCCTTTTTGGACGATAAATGTTGAAATTTTTCAAAGTCCCCATTCAGAGTGGGACATTTTAAGACTTTTTTGAAGAAATGTATTCAATTTGGATTTTTTCACTTTTTGGATGAAAAAGTAGAAATTTTTTCTAAGTGCCCACTCAGAATGGGACTTTGTCACTTTTTTGAAGAAAAAAATTGAAATTTGATTTTTTCACTTTTGGGACTAAAAAAGATGAAATTTTGATTTTTTCACTTTTTGGATGAAAAAGTAGAATTTTTTTCTAAGTGCCCTCTCAGAATGGGACTTTGTCACTTTTTTGATGAAAAAAATTGAAATTTGATTTTTTCACTTTTGCGACTAAAAAAGATGAAATTTGATTTTTTCACTTTTTGGATGAAAAAAGTGTAAATGTTTTCTAAGTGCCCACTCAGAATGGGACTTTGTCACTTTTTTGAAGAAAACAATTTAAATTTTATTTTTTCACTTTTGGGACTCAAAAAGATGAAATTTGGATTTTTTCACTTTTTGGATGAAAAAAGTTGACATTTTTTTTAAGTGCCCACTCAGAATGGGACTTTGTCACTTTTTTGAAGAAAAATATTGAAATTTGTTTTTTCACTTTTGGGACTAAAAAGATGAAATTTGGATTTTTTTCACCTTTTGGATGAAAAATGTGAAATTTTTTCAAATCCCTACTCAGAATGGGACTTTGTCACATTTTTGACAAAAACTATGAATGTTCACTTTTTCATTATTTGGATCAAAAAAGTTTATCTTTCCATCCAATAAGTCGAAATGTCCCATTCTGACATGGGAAGGGGAACACATGTCAACTTAGACAAAAGTTGAATATTTTTCTTAGTCCCATCTCATAATGAGATGGGACTTAGAAAAAAATTCAACTTTTGTAAAAAGTCAAAAGAACTTCTAAGGCCCTTGTCAGAATGGGAGTTTATCACTTCTTTGCAGAAGAAAATTAAATTTGGATGCTTTCCCTTTTTGGACGATAAATGTTGAAATTTTTTCAAAGTCCCCATTCAGAGTGGGACATTTTAAGACTTTTTTGAAGAAATGTATTCAATTTGGATTTTTTCACTTTTTGGATGAAAAAGTAGAAATTTTTTCTAAGTGCCCACTCAGAATGGGACTTTGTCACTTTTTTGAAGAAAAAAATTGAAATTTGATTTTTTCACTTTTGGGACTAAAAAAGATGAAATTTTGATTTTTTCACTTTTGGATGAAAAAGTAGAATTTTTTTCTAAGTGCCCTCTCAGAATGGGACTTTGTCACTTTTTTGATGAAAAAAATTGAAATTTGATTTTTTCACTTTTGCGACTAAAAAAGATGAAATTTTGATTTTTTCACTTTTTGGATGAAAAAAGTGTAAATGTTTTCTAAGTGCCCACTCAGAATGGGACTTTGTCACTTTTTTGAAGAAAACAATTTAAATTTTATTTTTTCACTTTTGGGACTCAAAAAGATGAAATTTGGATTTTTTCACTTTTTGGATGAAAAAAGTTGACATTTTTTTTAAGTGCCCACTCAGAATGGGACTTTGTCACTTTTTTGAAGAAAAATATTGAAATTTGTTTTTCACTTTTGGGACTAAAAAGATGAAATTTGGATTTTTTTCACCTTTTGGATGAAAAATGTGAAATTTTTTCAAACCCCTACTCAGAATGGGACTTTGTCACATTTTTGACAAAAACTATGAATTTTCACTTTTTACTATTTGGATCAAAAAAGTTTATCTTTCCATCCAATAAGTCGAAATGTCCCATTCTGACATGGGAAGCGGAACACATGTCAACTTAGACAAAAGTTGAATATTTTTCTAAGTCCCATCTCATAATGAGATGGGACTTAGAAAAAAATTCAACTTTTGTAAAAAGTCAAAAGAACTTCCAAGTCCCTTGTCAGAATGGGAGTTTATCACTTCTTTGCAGAAGAAAATTAAATTTGGATGCTTTCACTTTTTGGACAATAAATGTTGAAATTTTTTCTAAGTCCCCATTCAAAGTGGGACTTTGCGACTTTTTTGAAGAAATGTATTCAATTTGGATTTTTTCACTTTTTGGATGAAAAGTAGAAATTTTTTCTAAGTGCCCACTCAGAATGGGACTTTGTCACTTTTTTGAAGAAAAAAATTGAAATTAGATTTTTTCACTTTTGGGACTAAAAAGATGAAATTTGGATTTTTTTCACTTTTTGGAGGAAAAAAGTTGAATTTTTTTCTAAGTGCCCACTCAGAATGGGACTTTGTCACTTTTTTGAAGAAAAAAATAGAAATTTTATTTTTTCACTTTTGGGACTCAAAAAGATTAAATTTGGATTTTTTCACTTTTTGGATGAAAAAAGTTGAAATTTTTTGTAAGTGCCCACTCAGAATGGGACATTGTCACTTTTATGAAGAAAAATATTGAAATTTGTTTTTTCACTTTTGGGACTAAAAAGATGAAATTTGGATTTTTTTCACCTTTTGGATGAAAAATGTGAAATTTTTTCAAATCCCTACTCAGAATGGGATTTTGTCACATTTTTGACAAAAACTATGAATTTTCACTTTTTCACTATTTGGATCAAAAAAGTTTATCTTTCCATCCAATAAGTCGAAATGTCCCATTCTGACATGGGAAGCGGAACACATGTCAACTTAGACAAAAGATGAATATTTTTCTAAGTCCCATCTCATAATGAGATGGGACTTAGAAAAAAATTCAACTTTTGTAAAAAGTCAAAAGAACTTCTAAGGCCCTTGTCAGAATGGGAGTTTATCACTTCTTTGCTGAAGAAAATTACATTTGGATGCTTTCCATTTTTGGACGATAAATGTTGAAATTTTATCCAAGTCCCCATTCAGAGTGGGACTTTGCGACTTTTTTGAAGAAATGTATTCAATTTGGATTTTTTCACTTTTGGATGAAAAAGTAGAAATTTTTCTAAGTGCCCACTCAGAATGGGACTTTGTCACTTTTTTGAAGAAAAAAATTGAAATTAGTTTTTTCACTTTTGGGACTAAAAGATGAAATTTTGATTTTTTTCACCTTTTGGATGAAAAATGTGAAATTTTTTCAAATCCCTACTCAGAATGGGACTTTGTCACATTTTTGACAAAAACTATGAATGTTCACTTTTTCATTTTTTGGATCAAAAAAGTTTATCTTTCCATCCAATAAGTCGAAATGTCCCATTCTGACATGGGAAGGGGAACACATGTCAACTTAGACAAAAGTTGAATATTTTTCTTAGTCCCATCTCATAATGAGATGGGACTTAGAAAAAAATTCAACTTTTGTAAAAAGTCAAAAGAACTTCTAAGGCCCTTGTCAGAATGGGAGTTTATCACTTCTTTGCAGAAGAAAATTAAATTTGGATGCTTTCCCTTTTTGGACGATAATGTTGAAATTTTTTCAAAGTCCCCATTCAGAGTGGGACATTTTAAGACTTTTTTGAAGAAATGTATTCAATTTGGATTTTTTCACTTTTGGATGAAAAGTAGAAATTTTTTCTAAGTGCCCACTCAGAATGGGACTTTGTCACTTTTTTGAAGAAAACAATTTAAATTTTATTTTTTCACTTTTGGGACTCAAAAAGATGAAATTTTGATTTTTTCACTTTTTGGATGAAAAATGTTGACATTTTTTTTAAGTGCCCACTCAGAATGGGACTTTGTCACTTTTTTGAAGAAAAATATTGAAATTTGTTTTTTCACTTTTGGGACTAAAAAGATGAAATTTGGATTTTTTTCACCTTTTGGATGAAAAATGTGAAATTTTTTCAAACCCCTACTCAGAATGGGACTTTGTCACATTTTTGACAAAAACTATGAATTTTCACTTTTTTACTATTTGGATCAAAAAAGTTTATCTTTCCATCCAATAAGTCGAAATGTCCCATTCTGACATGGGAAGCGGAACACATGTCAACTTAGACAAAAGTTGAATATTTTTCTAAGTCCCATCTCATAATGAGATGGGACTTAGAAAAAAATTCAACTTTTGTAAAAAGTCAAAAGAACTTCCAAGTCCTTTGTCAGAATGGGAGTTTATCACTTCTTTGCAGAAGAAAATTAAATTTGGATGCTTTCACTTTTTGGACAATAAATGTTGAAATTTTTTCTAAGTCCCCATTCAAAGTGGGACTTTGCGACTTTTTTGAAGAAATGTATTCAATTTGGATTTTTTCACTTTTTGGATGAAAAAGTAGAATTTTTTTCTAAGTGCCCACTCAGAATGGGACTTTGTCACTTTTTTGAAGAAAAAAATTGAAATTTGATTTTTTCACTTTTGGGACTAAAAAAGATGAAATTTGGATTTTTTTCACTTTTTGGAGGAAAAAAGTTGAATTTTTTTCTAAGTGCCCACTCAGAATGGGACTTTGTCACTTTTTTGAAGAAAAAATTGAAATTTTATTTTTTCACTTTTGGGACTCAAAAAGATTAAATTTGGATTTTTTCACTTTTTGGATGAAAAAAGTTGAAATTTTTTGTAAGTGCCCACTCAGAATGGGACTTTGTCACTTTTTTGAAGAAAAATATTGAAATTTGTTTTTTCACTTTTGGGACTAAAAAGATGAAATTTGGATTTTTTTCACCTTTTGGATGAAAAATGTGAAATTTTTTCAAACCCCTACTCAGAATGGGACTTTGTCACATTTTTGACAAAAACTATGAATTTTCACTTTTTTACTATTTGGATCAAAAAAGTTTATCTTTCCATCCAATAAGTCGAAATGTCCCATTCTGACATGGGAAGCGGAACACATGTCAACTTAGACAAAAGTTGAATATTTTTCTAAGTCCCATCTCATAATGAGATGGGACTTAGAAAAAAATTCAACTTTTGTAAAAAGTCAAAAGAACTTCTAAGGCCCTTGTCAGAATGGGAGTTTATCACTTCTTTGCAGAAGAAAATTAAATTTGGATGCTTTCCCTTTTTGGGCGATAAATGTTGAAATGTTTTCTAAGTCCCCATTCAGAGTGGGACTTTGAGACTTTTTTGAAGAAATGTATTCAATTTGGATTTTTTCACTTTTTGGATGAAAAAGTAGAAATTTTTTCTAAGTGCCCACTCAGAATGGAACTTTGTCACTTTTTTGAAGAAAAAAATTGAAATTAGATTTTTTCACTTTTGGGACTAAAAAAGATGAAATTTGGATTTTTTCACTTTTTGGATGAAAAAGTAGAATTTTTTTCTAAGTGCTCACTCAGAATGGTACTTTGTCACTTTTTGAAGAAAAAAATTGAAATTTGATTTTTCACTTTTGGGACTAAAAAAGATGAAATTTTTATTTTTTCACTTTTTGGATGAAAAAATAGATTTTTTTTCTAAGTGTCCACTCAGAATGGGACTTTGTCACATTTTTGAAGAAAAATATTGAAATTAGATTTTTTCACTTTTGGGACTCAAAAAGATGAAATTTGGATTTTTTCACATTTTGGATGAAAAAAGTTGAAATTTTTTTCTAAGTGCCCACTCAGAATGGGACATTGTCACTTTTATGAAAAAAAATGTTGAAATGTGTTTTTTCACTTTTGGGACTAAAAAGATGAAATTTAGATTTTTTTCACCTTTTGGATGAAAAATGTGAAATTTTTTCAAATCCCTACTCAGAATGGGACTTTGTCACATTTTTGACAAAAACTATGAATGTTCACTTTTTCATTATTTGGCTCAAAAAAGTTTATCTTTCCATCCAATAAGTCGAAATGTCCCATTCTGACATGGGAAGGGGAACACATGTCAACTTAGACAAAAGTTGAATATTTTTCTTAGTCCCATCTCATAATGAGATGGGACTTAGAAAAAAATTCAACTTTTGTAAAAAGTCAAAAGAACTTCTAAGGCCCTTGTCAGAATGGGAGTTTATCACTTCTTTGCAGAAGAAAATTAAATTTGGATGCTTTCCCTTTTTGGACGATAAATGTTGAAATTTTTTCAAAGTCCCCATTCAGAGTGGGACATTTTAAGACTTTTTGAAGAAATGTATTCAATTTGGATTTTTTCACTTTTTGGATGAAAAAGTAGAAATTTTTTCTAAGTGCCCACTCAGAATGGGACTTTGTCACTTTTTTGAAGAAAACAATTTAAATTTTATTTTTTCACTTTTGGGACTCAAAAAGATGAAATTTGGATTTTTTCACTTTTTGGATGAAAAAAGTTGACATTTTTTTTAAGTGCCCACTCAGAATGGGACTTTGTCACTTTTTTGAAGAAAAATATTGAAATTTGTTTTTTCACTTTTGGGACTAAAAAGATGAAATTTGGATTTTTTTCACCTTTTGGATGAAAAAAGTGAAATTTTTTCAAATCCCTACTCAGAATGGGACTTTGTCACATTTTTGACAAAAACTATGAATGTTCACTTTTTCATTATTTGGATCAAAAAAGTTTATCTTTCCATCCAATAAGTCGAAATGTCCCATTCTGACATGGGAAGGGGAACACATGTCAACTTAGACAAAAGTTGAATATTTTTCTTAGTCCCATCTCATAATGAGATGGGACTTAGAAAAAAATTCAACTTTTGTAAAAAGTCAAAAGAACTTCTAAGGCCCTTGTCAGAATGGGAGTTTATCACTTCTTTGCAGAAGAAAATTAAATTTGGATGCTTTCCCTTTTTGGACGATAAATGTTGAAATTTTTTCAAAGTCCCCATTCAGAGTGGGACATTTTAAGACTTTTTTGAAGAAATGTATTCAATTTGGATTTTTTCACTTTTTGGATGAAAAAGTAGAAATTTTTTCTAAGTGCCCACTCAGAATGGGACTTTGTCACTTTTTTGAAAAAAAAAATTGAAATTTGATTTTTTCACTTTTGGGACTAAAAAAGATGAAATTTTGATTTTTTCACTTTTTGGATGAAAAAGTAGAATTTTTTTCTAAGTGCCCTCTCAGAATGGGACTTTGTCACTTTTTTGATGAAAAAAATTGAAATTTGATTTTTTCACTTTTGCGACTAAAAAAGATGAAATTTTGATTTTTTCACTTTTTGGATGAAAAAAGTGTAAATGTTTTCTAAGTGCCCACTCAGAATGGGACTTTGTCACTTTTTTGAAGAAAACAATTTAAATTTTATTTTTTCACTTTTGGGACTCAAAAAGATGAAATTTGGATTTTTTCACTTTTTGGATGAAAAAAGTTGACATTTTTTTTAAGTGCCCACTCAGAATGGGACTTTGTCACTTTTTTGAAGAAAAATATTGAAATTTGTTTTTTCACTTTTGGGACTAAAAAGATGAAATTTGGATTTTTTTCACCTTTTGGATGAAAAATGTGAAATTTTTTCAAACCCCTACTCAGAATGGGACTTTGTCACATTTTTGACAAAAACTATGAATTTTCACTTTTTTACTATTTGGATCAAAAAAGTTTATCTTTCCATCCAATAAGTCGAAATGTCCCATTCTGACATGGGAAGCGGAACACATGTCAACTTAGACAAAAGTTGAATATTTTTCTAAGTCCCATCTCATAATGAGATGGGACTTAGAAAAAAATTCAACTTTTGTAAAAAGTCAAAAGAACTTCCAAGTCCCTTGTCAGAATGGGAGTTTATCACTTCTTTGCAGAAGAAAATTAAATTTGGATGCTTTCACTTTTTGGACAATAAATGTTGAAATTTTTTCTAAGTCCCCATTCAAAGTGGGACTTTGCGACTTTTTTGAAGAAATGTATTCAATTTGGATTTTTTCACTTTTTGGATGAAAAAGTAGAAATTTTTTCTAAGTGCCCACTCAGAATGGGACTTTGTCACTTTTTTGAAGAAAAAAATTGAAATTACATTTTTTCACTTTTGGGACTAAAAAAGATGAAATTTGGATTTTTTTCACTTTTTGGAGGAAAAAAGTTGAATTTTTTTCTAAGTGCCCACTCAGAATGGGACTTTGTCACTTTTTTGAAGAAAAAAATAGAAATTTTATTTTTTCACTTTTGGGACTCAAAAAGATTAAATTTGGATTTTTTCACTTTTTGGATGAAAAAAGTTGAAATTTTTTGTAAGTGCCCACTCAGAATGGGACATTGTCACTTTTATGAAGAAAAATATTGAAATTTGTTTTTTCACTTTTGGGACTAAAAAGATGAAATTTGGATTTTTTTCACCTTTTGGATGAAAAATGTGAAATTTTTTCAAATCCCTACTCAGAATGGGATTTTGTCACATTTTTGACAAAAACTATGAATTTTCACTTTTTCACTATTTGGATCAAAAAAGTTTATCTTTCCATCCAATAAGTCGAAATGTCCCATTCTGACATGGGAAGCGGAACACATGTCAACTTAGACAAAAGATGAATATTTTTCTAAGTCCCATCTCATAATGAGATGGGACTTAGAAAAAAATTCAACTTTTGTAAAAAGTCAAAAGAACTTCTAAGGCCCTTGTCAGAATGGGAGTTTATCACTTCTTTGCTGAAGAAAATTACATTTGGATGCTTTCCATTTTTGGACGATAAATGTTGAAATTTTATCCAAGTCCCCATTCAGAGTGGGACTTTGCGACTTTTTTGAAGAAATGTATTCAATTTGGATTTTTTCACTTTTTGGATGAAAAAGTAGAAATTTTTTCTAAGTGCCCACTCAGAATGGGACTTTGTCACTTTTTTGAAGAAAAAAATTGAAATTAGTTTTTTCACTTTTGGGACTAAAAAGATGAAATTTTGATTTTTTTCACCTTTTGGATGAAAAATTTGAAATTTTTTCAAATCCCTACTCAGAATGGGACTTTGTCACATTTTTGACAAAAACTATGAATGTTCACTTTTTCATTATTTGGATCAAAAAAGTTTATCTTTCCATCCAATAAGTCGAAATGTCCCATTCTGACATGGGAAGGGGAACACATGTCAACTTAGACAAAAGTTGAATATTTTTCTTAGTCCCATCTCATAATGAGATGGGACTTAGAAAAAAATTCAACTTTTGTAAAAAGTCAAAAGAACTTCTAAGGCCCTTGTCAGAATGGGAGTTTATCACTTCTTTGCAGAAGAAAATTAAATTTGGATGCTTTCCCTTTTTGGACGATAAATGTTGAAATTTTTTCAAAGTCCCCATTCAGAGTGGGACATTTTAAGACTTTTTTGAAGAAATGTATTCAATTTGGATTTTTTCACTTTTTGGATGAAAAAGTAGAAATTTTTTCTAAGTGCCCACTCAGAATGGGACTTTGTCACTTTTTTGAAGAAAAAAATTGAAATTTGATTTTTTCACTTTTGGGACTAAAAAAGATGAAATTTTGATTTTTTCACTTTTGGATGAAAAAGTAGAATTTTTTTCTAAGTGCCCACTCAGAATGGGACTTTGTCACTTTTTTGAAGAAAACAATTAAAATTTTATTTTTTCACTTTAGGACTCAAAAAGATGAAATTTTGATTTTTTTCACCTTTTGGATGAAAAATGTGAAATTTTTTCAAATCCCTACTCAGAATGGGACTTTGTCACATTTTTGACAAAAAACTATGAATTTTCACTTTTTCACTATTTGGATCAAAAAAGTTTATCTTTCCATCCAATAAGTCGAAATGTCCCATTCTGACATGGGAAGCGGAAACATGTCAACTTAGACAAAAGTTGAATATTTTTCTAAGTCCCATCTCATAATGAGATGGGACTTGGAAAAAAAATCAACTTTTGTAAAAAGTCAAAAGAACTTCTAAGGCCCTTGTCAGAATGGGAGTTTATCACTTCTTTGCAGAAGAAAATTAAATTTGGATGCTTTCACTTTTTGGACGATATATGTTGACATTTTTTCTAAGTCCCCATTCAGAGTGGGACTTTGCGACTTTTTTGAAGAAATGTATTCAATTTGGATTTTTTCACTTTTTGGATGAAAAAGTAGAAATTTTTTCTAAGTGCTCACTCAGAATGGTACTTTGTCACTTTTTTGAAGAAAAAAATTGAAATTTGATTTTTTCACTTTTGGGACTAAAAAAGATGAAATTTTGATTTTTTTCACTTTTTGGAGGAAAAAAGTTGAATTTTTTTCTAAGTGCCCACTCAGAATGGGACTTTGTCACTTTTTTGATGAAAAAAATTGAAATTGGATTTTTTCACTTTTGGGACTCAAAAAGATTAAATTTGGATTTTTTCACTTTTTGGATTAAAAAAGTTGAAATTTTTGTAAGTGCCCACTCAGAATGGGACTTTGTCACTTTTTTGAAGAAAAATATTGAAATTTGTTTTTTCACTTTTGGGACTAAAAAGATGAAATTTGGATTTTTTTCACCTTTTGGATGAAAAATGTGAAATTTTTTCAAATCCCTACTCAGAATGGGACTTTGTCACATTTTTGACAAAAACTATGAATTTTCACTTTTTTACTATTTGGATCAAAAAAGTTTATCTTTCCATCCAATAAGTCAAAATGTCCCATTCTGACATGGGAAGCGGAACAAATGTCACCTTAGACAAAAGTTGAATATTTTTCTTAGTCCCATCTCATAATGAGATGGGACTTAGAAAAAAATTCAACTTTTGTAAAAAGTCAAAAGAACTTCTAAGGCCCTTGTCAGAATGGGAGTTTATCACTTCTTTGCAGAAGAAAATTAAATTTGGATGCTTTTCCTTTTTGGGCGATAAATGTTGAAATTTTTTCTAAGTCCCCATTCAGAGTGGGACTTTGAGACTTTTTTGAAGAAATGTATTCAATTTGGAATTTTTCACTTTTTGGATGAAAAAGTAGAAATTTTTTCTATGTGCCCACTCAGAATGGGACTTTGTCACTTTTTGAAGAAAAAAAATTAAATTTGATTTTTTCACTTTTGGGACTAAAAAAGATGAAATTTGGATTTTTTCACTTTTTGGATGAAAAAGTAGAATTTGTTTCTAAGTGCCCACTCAGAATGGTACTTTGTCACTTTTTTGAAGAAAAAAATTGAAATTTGATTTTTTCACTTTTGGGACTAAAAAAGATGAAATTTTGATTTTTTCACTTTTTGGATGAAAAAATAGATTTTTTTTCTAAGTGTCCACTCAGAATGGGACTTTGTTACATTTTTGAAGAAAAATATTGAAATTAGATTTTTTCACTTTTGGGACTCAAAAAGATGAAATTTGGATTTTTTCACATTTTGGATGAAAAAAGTTGAATTTTTTTCTAAGTGCCCACTCAGAATGGGACATTGTCACTTTTATGAAGAAAAATATTGAAATTTGTTTTTTCACTTTTTGACTAAAAAGATGAAATTTGGATTTTTTTCACCTTTTGGATGAAGAATGTGAAATTTTTTCAAATCCCTACTCAGAATGGGACTTTGTCACATTTTTGACAAAAACTATGAATTTTCACTTTTTCACTATTTGGATCAAAAAAGTTTATCGTTCCATCCAATAAGTCGAAATGTCCCATTCTGACATGGGAAGCGGAACACATGTCAACTTAGACAAAAGTTGAATATTTTTCTAAGTCCCATCTCATAATGAGATGGGACTTAGAAAAAAATTCAACTTTTGTAAAAAGTCAAAAGAACTTCTAAGGCCCTCGTCAGAATGGGAGTTTATCACTTCTTTGCAGAAGAAAATTACATTTGGATGCTTTCCCTTTTTGGATGATAAATGTTGAAATTTTTTCTAAGTCCCCATTCAGAATGGGACTTTGAGACTTTTTTGAAGAAATGTATTCAATTTGGATTTTTTCACTTTTTGGATGAAAAAGTAGAAATTTTTTCTAAGTGCCCACTCAGAATGGGACTTTGTCACTTTTTTGAAGAAAAATATTGAAATTAGTTTTTTCACTTTTGGGACTAAAAAGATGAAATTTTGATTTTTTTCACCTTTTGGATGAAAAATGTGAAATTTTTTCAAATCCCTACTCAGAATGGGACTTTGTCACATTTTTGACAAAAACTATGAATGTTCACTTTTTCATTATTTGGATCAAAAAAGTTTATCTTTCCATCCAATAAGTCGAAATGTCCCATTCTGACATGGGAAGGGGAACACATGTCAACTTAGACAAAAGTTGAATATTTTTCTTAGTCCCATCTCATAATGAGATGGGACTTAGAAAAAAATTCAACTTTTGTAAAAAGTCAAAAGAACTTCTAAGGCCCTTGTCAGAATGGGAGTTTATCACTTCATTGCAGAAGAAAATTAAATTTGGATGCTTTCCCTTTTTGGACGATAAATGTTGAAATTTTTTCAAAGTCCCCATTCAGAGTGGGACATTTTAAGACTTTTTTGAAGAAATGTATTCAATTTGGATTTTTTCACTTTTTGGATGAAAAAGTAGAAATTTTTTCTAAGTGCCCACTCAGAATGGGACTTTGTCACTTTTTGAAGAAAAAAATTGAAATTTGATTTTTTCACTTTTGGGACTAAAAAAGATGAAATTTTGATTTTTTCACTTTTTGGATGAAAAAGTAGAATTTTTTTCTAAGTGCCCTCTCAGAATGGGACTTTGTCACTTTTTTGATGAAAAAAATTGAAATTTGATTTTTTCACTTTTGCGACTAAAAAAGATGAAATTTTGATTTTTTCACTTTTTGGATGAAAAAAGTGTAAATGTTTTCTAAGTGCCCACTCAGAATGGGACTTTGTCACTTTTTTGAAGAAAACAATTTAAATTTTATTTTTTCACTTTTGGGACTCAAAAGATGAAATTTGGATTTTTTCACTTTTTGGATGAAAAAAGTTGACATTTTTTTTAAGTGCCCACTCAGAATGGGACTTTGTCACTTTTTTGAAGAAAAATATTGAAATTTGTTTTTTCACTTTTGGGACTAAAAAGATGAAATTTGGATTTTTTTCACCTTTTGGATGAAAAATGTGAAATTTTTTCAAATCCCTACTCAGAATGGGACTTTGTCACATTTTTGACAAAAACTATGAATGTTCACTTTTTCATTATTTGGATAAAAAAGTTTATCTTTCCATCCAATAAGTCGAAATGTCCCATTCTGACATGGGAAGGGGAACACATGTCAACTTAGACAAAAGTTGAATATTTTTCTTAGTCCCATCTCATAATGAGATGGGACTTAGAAAAAAATTCAACTTTTGTAAAAAGTCAAAAGAACTTCTAAGGCCCTTGTCAGAATGGGAGTTTATCACTTCATTGCAGAAGAAAATTAAATTTGGATGCTTTCCCTTTTTGGACGATGAATGTTGAAATTTTTTCAAAGTCCCCATTCAGAGTGGGACATTTTAAGACTTTTTTGAAGAAATGTATTCAATTTGGATTTTTTCACTTTTTGGATGAAAAAGTAGAAATTTTTTCTAAGTGCCCACTCAGAATGGGACTTTGTCACTTTTTTGAAGAAAAAAATTGAAATTTGATTTTTTCACTTTTGGGACTAAAAAAGATGAAATTTTGATTTTTTCACTTTTTGGATGAAAAAGTAGAATTTTTTTCTAAGTGCCCTCTCAGAATGGGACTTTGTCACTTTTTTGATGAAAAAAATTGAAATTTGATTTTTCACTTTTGCGACTAAAAAAGATGAAATTTTGATTTTTTCACTTTTTGGATGAAAAAAGTGTAAATGTTTTCTAAGTGCCCACTCAGAATGGGACTTTGTCACTTTTTTGAAGAAAACAATTTAAATTTTATTTTTTCACTTTTGGGACTCAAAAAGATGAAATTTGGATTTTTTCACTTTTTGGATGAAAAAAGTTGACATTTTTTTAAGTGCCCACTCAGAATGGGACTTTGTCACTTTTTTGAAGAAAAATATTGAAATTTGTTTTTTCACTTTTGGGACTAAAAAGATGAAATTTGGATTTTTTTCACCTTTTGGATGAAAAATGTGAAATTTTTTCAAATCCCTACTCAGAATGGGACTTTGTCACATTTTTGACAAAAACTATGAATGTTCACTTTTTCATTATTTGGATCAAAAAAGTTTATCTTTCCATCCAATAAGTCGAAATGTCCCATTCTGACATGGGAAGGGGAACACATGTCAACTTAGACAAAAGTTGAATATTTTTCTTAGTCCCATCTCATAATGAGATGGGACTTAGAAAAAAATTCAACTTTTGTAAAAAGTCAAAAGAACTTCTAAGGCCCTTGTCAGAATGGGAGTTTATCACTTCTTTGCAGAAGAAAATTAAATTTGGATGCTTTCCCTTTTTGGACGATAAATGTTGAAATTTTTTCAAAGTCCCCATTCAGAGTGGGACATTTTAAGACTTTTTTGAAGAAATGTATTCAATTTGGATTTTTTCACTTTTTGGATGAAAAAGTAGAAATTTTTTCTAAGTGCCCACTCAGAATGGGACTTTGTCACTTTTTTGAAGAAAAAAATTGAAATTTGATTTTTTCACTTTTGGGACTAAAAAAGATGAAATTTTGATTTTTTCACTTTTTGGATGAAAAAGTAGAATTTTTTTCTAAGTGCCCTCTCAGAATGGGACTTTGTCACTTTTTTGATGAAAAAAATTGAAATTTGATTTTTTCACTTTTGCGACTAAAAAAGATGAAATTTTGATTTTTTCACTTTTTGGATGAAAAAAGTGTAAATGTTTTCTAAGTGCCCACTCAGAATGGGACTTTGTCACTTTTTTGAAGAAAACAATTTAAATTTTATTTTTTCACTTTTGGGACTCAAAAAGATGAAATTTGGATTTTTTCACTTTTTGGATGAAAAAAGTTGACATTTTTTTTAAGTGCCCACTCAGAATGGGACTTTGTCACTTTTTTGAAGAAAAATATTGAAATTTGTTTTTTCACTTTTGGGACTAAAAAGATGAAATTTGGATTTTTTTCACCTTTTGGATGAAAAATGTGAAATTTTTTCAAACCCCTACTCAGAATGGGACTTTGTCACATTTTTGACAAAAACTATGAATTTTCACTTTTTTACTATTTGGATCAAAAAAGTTTATCTTTCCATCCAATAAGTCGAAATGTCCCATTCTGACATGGGAAGCGGAACACATGTCAACTTAGACAAAAGTTGAATATTTTTCTAAGTCCCATCTCATAATGAGATGGGACTTAGAAAAAAATTCAACTTTTGTAAAAAGTCAAAAGAACTTCCAAGTCCCTTGTCAGAATGGGAGTTTATCACTTCTTTGCAGAAGAAAATTAAATTTGGATGCTTTCACTTTTTGGACAATAAATGTTGAAATTTTTTCTAAGTCCCCATTCAAAGTGGGACTTTGCGACTTTTTTGAAGAAATGTATTCAATTTGGATTTTTTCACTTTTTGGATGAAAAAGTAGAAATTTTTTCTAAGTGCCCACTCAGAATGGGACTTTGTCACTTTTTTGAAGAAAAAAATTGAAATTAGATTTTTTCACTTTTGGGACTAAAAAGATGAAATTTGGATTTTTTTCACTTTTTGGAGGAAAAAAGTTGAATTTTTTTCTAAGTGCCCACTCAGAATGGGACTTTGTCACTTTTTTGAAGAAAAAAATAGAAATTTTATTTTTTCACTTTTGGGACTCAAAAAGATTACAATTTGGATTTTTTCACTTTTTGGATGAAAAAAGTTGAAATTTTTTGTAAGTGCCCACTCAGAATGGGACATTGTCACTTTTATGAAGAAAAATATTGAAATTTGTTTTTTCACTTTTGGGACTAAAAAGATGAAATTTGGATTTTTTTCACCTTTTGGATGAAAAATGTGAAATTTTTTCAAATCCCTACTCAGAATGGGATTTTGTCACATTTTTGACAAAAACTATGAATTTTCACTTTTTCACTATTTGGATCAAAAAAGTTTATCTTTCCATCCAATAAGTCGAAATGTCCCATTCTGACATGGGAAGCGGAACACATGTCAACTTAGACAAAAGATGAATATTTTTCTAAGTCCCATCTCATAATGAGATGGGACTTAGAAAAAAATTCAACTTTTGTAAAAAGTCAAAAGAACTTCTAAGGCCCTTGTCAGAATGGGAGTTTATCACTTCTTTGCAGAAGAAAATTAAATTTGGATGCTTTCCCTTTTTGGGCGATAAATGTTGAAATGTTTTCTAAGTCCCCATTCAGAGTGGGACTTTGAGACTTTTTTGAAGAAATGTATTCAATTTGGATTTTTTCACTTTTTGGATGAAAAAGTAGAAATTTTTTCTAAGTGCCCACTCAGAATGGAACTTTGTCACTTTTTTGAAGAAAAAAATTGAAATTAGATTTTTTCACTTTTGGGACTAAAAAAGATGAAATTTGGATTTTTTCACTTTTTGGATGAAAAAGTAGAATTTTTTTCTAAGTGCTCACTCAGAATGGTACTTTGTCACTTTTTTGAAGAAAAAAATTGAAATTTGATTTTTTCACTTTTGGGACTAAAAAAGATGAAATTTTTATTTTTTCACTTTTTGGATGAAAAAATAGATTTTTTTTCTAAGTGTCCACTCAGAATGGGACTTTGTCACATTTTTGAAGAAAAATATTGAAATTAGATTTTTTCACTTTTGGGACTCAAAAAGATGAAATTTGGATTTTTTCACATTTTGGATGAAAAAAGTTGAAATTTTTTCTAAGTGCCCACTCAGAATGGGACATTGTCACTTTTATGAAAAAAAATGTTGAAATGTGTTTTTTCACTTTTTGGACTAAAAAGATGAAATTTGGATTTTTTTCACCTTTTGGATGAAAAATGTGAAATTTTTTCAAATCCCTACTCAGAATGGGACTTTGTCACATTTTTGACAAAAACTATGAATTTTCACTTTTTCACTATTTGGATCAAAAAAGTTTATCGTTCCGTCCAATAAGTCGAAATGTCCCATTCTGACATGGGAAGCGGAACACATGTCAACTTAGACAAAAGTTGAATATTTTTCTAAGTCCCGTCTCATAATGAGATGGGACTTAGAAAAAAATTCAACTTTTGTAAAAAGTCAAAAGAACTTCTAAGGCCCTTGTCAGAATGGGAGTTTATCACTTCTTTGCAGAAGAAAATTAAATTTGGATGCTTTCACTTTTTGGACGATAAATGTTGACATTTTTTCTAAGTCCCCATTCAGAGTGGGACTTTGCGACTTTTTTGAAGAAATGTATTCAATTTGGATTTTTTCACTTTTTGGATGAAAAAGTAGAAATTTTTTCTAAGTGCCCACTCACAATGGGACTTTGTCACTTTTTTGAAGAAAAAAATTGAAATTTGATTTTTTCACTTTTGGGACTCAAAAAGATTAAATTTGGATTTTTCCACTTTTTGGATGAAAAAAGATGTAATTTTTTCTAAGTGCCCACTCAGAATGGGACTTTGTCACTTTGTTGAAGAAAAATATTGAAATTTGTTTTTTCACTTTTTGGACTAAAAAAATGAAATTTGGATTTTTTTCACCTTTTGGATGAAAAATGTGAAATTTTTTCAAATCCCTACTCAGAATGGGACTTTCTCACATTTTTGACAAAAACTATGAATTTTCACTTTTTCACTATTTGGCTCAAAAAAGTTTATCTTTCCATCCAATAAGTCGAAATGTCCCATTCTGACATGGGAAGCGGAACACATGTCAACTTAGACAAAAGTTGAATATTTTTCTAAGTCCCATCTCATAATGAGATGGGACTTAGAAAAAAAATCAACTTTTGTAAAAAGTCAAAAGAACTTCTAAGGCCCTCGTCAGAATGGGAGTTTATCACTTCTTTGCAGAAGAAAATTAAATTTGGATGCTTTCCCTTTTTGGACGATAAATGTTGAAATTTTTTCTAACTCCCCATTCAGAGTGGGACTTTGCGACTTTTTGGAAGAAATTTATTCAATTTGGATTTTTTCACTTTTTGGATGAAAAAGAAGACATTTTTTCTAAGTGCCCACTCAGATTGGGACTTTGTCACTTTTTTGAAGAAAAAAATTGAAATTTGATATTTTCACTTTTGGGACTAAAAAAGATGAAATTTGGATTTTTTCACTTTTTGGATGAAAAAAGTTGACATTTTTTCTAAGTACCCACTCAGAATGGGACTTTGTCACTTTTTTGAAGAGAACATTTGAAATTTGATTTTTTCACTTTTTGGACTCAAAAAGATGAAATTTGGAATTTTTTCACTTTGTGGATGAAAAAAGTAGAAATTTTTTCTAAGTGCCCACTCAGAATGGGACTTTGTCACTTTTTTGAAGAAAAAAATTGAAATTTGATTTTTTCACTTTTGGGACTCAAAAAGATTAAATTTGGATTTTTTCACTTTTTGGATGAAAAAAGTTGAAATGTTTTCTAAGTGCCCACTCAGAATGGGACTTTGTCACTTTTTTGAAGAAAAATATTGAAATTTGCTTTTTCACTTTTGGGACTAAAAAAATTAAATTTTGATTTTTTTCACCTTTTGGATGAAAAATGTGAAACTTTTTCAAATCCCTACTCAGAATGGGACTTTGTCACATTTTTGACAAAAACTATGAATTTTCACTTTTTCACTATTTGGATCAAAAAAGTTTATCATTCCATCCAATAAGTCGAAATGTCCCATTCTGACATGGGAAGCGGAACACGTCAACTTAGACAAAAGTTGAATATTTTTCTAAGTCCCATCTCATAATGAGATGGGACTTAGAAAAAAATTCAACTTTTGTAGAAAGTCAAAAGAACTTCCAAGGCCCTTGTCACAATGGGAGTTTATCACTTCTTTGCAGAAGAAAATTAAATTTGGATGCTTTCCCTTTTTGGACGATAAATGTTGAAATGTTTTCTAAGTCCCCATTCAGAGTGGGACTTTGCGACTTTTTTGAAGAAATGTATTCAATTTAGATTTTTTCACTTTTTGGATGAAAAAGTAGACATTTTTTCTAAGTGCCCACTCAGAATGGGACTTTGTCACTTTTTTGAAGAAAAATATTGAAATTAGTTTTTTCACTTTTGGGACTAAAAAGATGAAATTTGGATTTTTTTCACCTTTTGGATGAAAAATGTGAAATTTTTTCAAATCCCTACTCAGAATGGGACTTTGTCACATTTTTGACAAAAACTATGAATGTTCACTTTTTCACTATTTGGATCAAAAAAGTTTATCTTTCCATCCAATAAGTCGAAATGTCCCATTCTGACATGGGAAGGGGAACAAATGTCAACTTAGACAAAAGTTGAATATTTTTCTAAGTCCCATCTCATAATGAGATGGGACTTAGAAAAAAATTCAACTTTTGTAAAAAGTCAAAAAAACTTCTAAGGCCCTTGTCAGAATGGGAGTTTATCACTTCTTTGCAGAAGAAAATTAAATTTGGATGCTTTCCCTTTTTGGACGATAAATGTTGAAATTTTTTCTAAGTCCCCATTCAGAGTGGGACTTTGAGACTTTTTGAAGAAATGTATTCAATTTGGATTTTTTCACTCTTTGGATGAAAAAGTAGACATGTTTTCTAAGTGCCCACTCAGAATGGGACTTTGTCACTTTTTTGAAGAAAAAAATTGAAATTTGATTTTTTTCACTTTTGGGACTAAAAAAGATGAAATTTAGATTTTTTCACTTTTTGGATGAAAAAGTAGAATTTTTTTCTAAGTGCCCACTCAGAATGGGACTTTGTCACTTTTTTGAAGAAAAAAATGTGAAATTTGATTTTTTCACTTTTGGGACTAAAAAAGATGAAATTTGGATTTTTTTCACTTTTTGGATGAAAAAAGTTTTTTTTTTTTTCTAAGTGTCCACTCAGAATGGGACTATTTCACTTTTTTGAAGAAAAATATTGAAATTTGATTTTTTCACTTTTGGGACTCAAAAAGATGAAATTTGGATTTTTTCACATTTTGGATGAAAAAAGTTGAAATTTTTTCTAAGTGCCCACTCAGAATGGGACTTTGTCACTTTTTTGAACAAAAATATTGAAATTTGTTTTTTCACTTTTTGGACTAAAAAGATGAAATTTTGATTTTTTTCACCTTTTGGATGAAAAATGTGAATTTTTTTCAAATCCCTACTCAGAATGGGACTTTGTCACATTTTTGACAAAAACTATGAATTTTCACTTTTTCACTATTTGGATCAAAAAAGTTTATTGTTCCATCCAATAAGTCGAAATGTCCCATTCTGACATGGAAAGCGGAACACATGTCAACTTAGACAAAAGTTGAATATTTTTCTAATTCCCATCTCATAATGAGATGGGACTTAGAAAAAAATTCAACTTTTGTAAAAAGTCAGAAGAACTTCTAAGGCCCTCGTCAGAATGGGAGTTTATCACTTCTTTGCAGAAGAAAATTAAATTTGAATGCTTTCCCTTTTTGGACGATAAATGTTGAAATTTTTTCTAAGTCCCCATTCAGAGTGGGACTTTGCGACTTTTTTGAAGAAAGTATTCAATTTGCATTTTTTTCACTTTTTGGATGAAAAAGTAGAATTGTTTTCTAAGTGCCCACTCAGAATGGGACTTTGTCACTTTTTTGAAGAAAAATATTGAAATTTGTTTTTTCACTTTTGGGACTAAAAAGATGAAATTTGGATTTTTTTCACCTTTTGGATGAAAAATGTGAAATTTTTTCAAATCCCTACTCAGAATGGGACTTTGTCACATTTTTGATAAAAACTATGAATGTTCACTTTTTCACTATTTGGATCAAAAAAGTTTATCTTTCCATGATATAAGTCGAAATGTCCCATTCTGACATGGGAAGCGGAACACATGTCAACTTAGACAAAAGTTGAATATTTTTCTAAGTCCCATCTCATAATGAGATGGGACTTAGAAAAAAATTCAACTTTTGTAAAAAGTCAAAAGAACTTCTAAGGCCCTTGTCAGAATAGGAGTTTATCACTTCTTTGCAGAAGAAAATTAAATTTGGATGCTTTCCCTTTTTGGACGATAAATGTTGAAATTTTTTCTAAGTCCCCATTCAGAGTGGGACTTTGCGACTTTTTTGAAGAAATTTATTCAATTTGGATTTTTTCACTTTTTGGATGAAAAAGTAGACATTTTTTCTAAGTGCCCACTCAGATTGGGACTTTGTCACTTTTTTGAAGAAAAAAATGAAATTAGATTTTTTCACTTTTGGGACGAAAAAAGATGAAATTTGGATTTTTTCACTTTTTGGATGAAAAAAGTTGAAATTTTTTCTAAGTGCCCACTCAGAATGGGACTTTGTCACTTTTTTGAAGAAAAAAATTGAAATTTGATTTTTTCACTTTTGGGACTCAAAAAGATGAAATTTGGATTTTTTCACTTTTTGGATGAAAAAAGTTGAATTTTTTTTAAGTGCCCACTCAGAATGGGACTTTGTCACTTTTTTGAAGAAAAAAATTTAAATTAGATTTTTTCAATTTTGGGACTCAAAAAGATGAAATTTTGATTTTTTTCACCTTTTGGATGAAAAATGTGAAATTTTTTCAAATCCCTACTCAGAATGGGACTTTGTCATATTTTTGACAAAAACTATGAATTTTCACTTTTTCACTATTTGGATCAAAAAAGTTTATCTTTCCATCCAATAAGTCGAAATGTCCCATTCTGACATGGGAAGCCGAACACATGTCAACTTAGACAAAAGTTGAATATTTTTCTAAGTCCCATCTCATATTGAGATGGGACTTAGAAAAAAATGCAACTTTTGTAAAAAGTCAAAAGAACTTCCAAGTCCCTTGTCAGAATGGGAGTTTATCGCTTCTTTGCAGAAGAAAATTAAATTTGGATGTTTTGCCTTTTTGGACGATAAATGTTGAAATTTTTTCCAAGTCCCAATTCAGAGTGGGACTTTGCGACTTTTTTGAAGAAATTTATTCAATTTGGATTTTTTCACTTTTTGGATGAAAAAGTAGAATTTTTTTCTAAGTGCCCACTCAGAATGGGACTTTGTTACTTTTTTGAAGAAAAACATTGAAATTTGATTTTGCAACATCCTCCCCATGGTTGCCTAGTTTTGGAATTTGAACGTTTTAGTTGTGCTGTTTCAGAGGCATTAATGAGTGAGAGGACTCACCGGGGCCCTGCGACCTGCCGATGATTTAACTCTGCCTATGGTCCTGCAGCCCATAAATAATTAAAAAAAGACCTTGGATCTATTCCCCTTTCCCGTGACTTAGTTAGATCGGCTAGGGGACAATACAAGGCAGCTTTGGCAGTGAGGAAATCTGAAATAAGATCTAGAGCATGGGACAAGCTTTTGGCAGCCACCGAATTGAAGGACATGGCACAATTTTGGAGGGTGGGAAACCATCCTTATTTCACGGAATATGCCAATAAAGAAGATGACTGCTTGATATCAGAAGAGGTCTGGGTGAACCATTTTACGAGCTTCTTCCAGTGTGGAAGTAATTTCTCACCTGAGGAGGGTGAAAGTAGTGACCAGAGCCCTCCGGAATCTAATTCGAATCTCATTGACGTACCCTTTGAGTAACATGAGGCAAACACAGCAATTAATCGTCTAAGACCAGAAAAAGCAGCTGGCCCGGATAGGGTCCCTGTTGATCTCTTGAAGTCCATGCCAGATCTTTGGGGCCCTTTAGTAACAAATGTATTATGGAGTGTAGTTAAAAGCAATATTCTCTCTTCTTGGAAACTGGCCATAATTATTCCCATTTTTAAAAAGGGTAACAGGCAAGATCCAATCTGTTATAGGCCAATATCTCCTTTAGATTCTACTGCTAAGAAACTGGGGAGTGTGATATTGACACGGTTGGAGGAATGGGCGACGGAGGCAGAGATCCTCTCCCCAATCCAATACGGTTTTAGACCTAGTCTAGTGTTACAGTTGAATAAGCATTAAATCTGCACCTCATTCTTAGAAAATATGTTACTGTTAGGAAAGAATCTATTCACCTGGCTTTCATTGATCTATCAAGTGTTTTTGATTTAGTGAATAGAGGGAAGCTCTGGCTGATTATGGACTCTCTGGGGGTCGATTGGAACTTGCTGGAGCTACTCAAACGCCTATACACTGACCTAATGGTCTCGGTGCAGTATGGGCGAGCACGGAGAGTGGTCTTCCCCCTTTCCATCTATGCGAGGAGTTAGACAGGGTTGCATTTTAGCACCTCTTTTGTTTCTGTTACATATTAACGGACTTTATGATTTTCTAGTAAAAAATGGAAAGAATTTCCCTAGGATGGGTTTGAGACAGCTCCCGGTCCTTCTGTATGCCGATGATGCGGTTTTAATCACCCGTACAGCGATTGGTCTGCAAAGCTTGCTGGACCTTTTTTTTTATTTTTATGCAAGATTTAGACTTGAAAGTAAATTTTACAAAGTCGTACGCTATGACTTGAGGCCCCAGAAATACAAGATCGAAACTTTTTAATATAAGAGGGAACGTCATAAATAAAGTAAAAGACTTTTGTTACTGAGGTCTGCATGTAAGCCCTTCTATGTCATGGAATTCCCATCTTACTATCAAGACCCAACAAATGGTGAGAAACCTGGAAGCAATATTTATTTTCACCCGTACATTAGGCCAATGACCAGTCCATCAGATTTTTATGCTCTATAATTCCAAATGCGTATCAGCAGCCACATATGGGGCGGGTCTATGGGGTCAGACCAAAGCAGACTTGCTCCAACGTGTTGAGAATAAATTTGTGCACAGATTATTGATGGTACCCAAGAGTGTGGCAAACATTATCTGTCATGAGGAACTGGGACTATGGCATATTGAGAACTTAATTGCTGTTGCCCCAGTCTTGCTCTGGTTGAAAATTTGGTCAAATCCGGCATCCAGATTGACTCAAGACTGCATGACCGACTGCATACAATTGGCCAATTCTCATAGAATTCCATGGCTCACATTTTTGCAAATCTCTTTTCGGAACTTAGGTTTGGAAAATATGTTTACTCATCCAGACTGCCTGCCTACTAATTCAAAGGTATTGGTTAAAAAACTACACTCTGAGTATATCTCAAACCTTAGATTCCATGGGGCTTTGGCATTAAAATCCTTTGAACTCTATGTTCAGATCTCAAGCACAAGCTCAATGGAATCTTATTTAATTTGGTTTTCGTGCTCCTCATTTTACTCGCACCTGGTTTCATTTAGACTGAATTTGATACATTTTAGAGCGGCCTTCCCAAAGCAATGTATCGGGCAAAAAGTGCTCCGGAATTGTCCTTGTGATGCTGTTTCTAAGCAAAATACATCTCACTTTTTTCGATTTTGCTCACTTTACTCTGTTCCTAGACATACTTTTATATTACCTCTTTTGCGTAAATTACAAGTTATCTCTCACAAGGACGCACTGTTTTGTGTTAAAAAACTGGCATCTATACAAACCTGTTATTCTGTCTTAAATTTTATCCGATCTGCTATTGCCATCAGAAAACAATACGAACTGGTGGAAGCAGTCGTAGACTAATTTTAAGCTGGAATAGTACAAGCTTTTAATCTTGTTTTTGCCCTGCCTATTTTACGTTATTTTTTCCAATTTTACTTGTAGTATATTTATGGTCTTTTTATATATATTTTTGGTTCCTTTTAGGTACAATTTTGGATAAGCCGATTTTAGCTACTATATACAGCTACGTACATTTTCTGTGTGAATAATGCTCTGTTATTAATGTTTAAAATTTTTGTTTTTATTCTTATGTGAAATGATTTTGTACTTTAATGCCACTTTGCTGAATAAAGGAATTTTGACTGACTGACTGACTCATCAACATCCAATGGTAAACCATCTGGCCATTTCAGAGAATTAGCAAACAAAATGATGATGGACGGAGTGCTGACAATGCAAACACTCACCCCCAGTCACAGATCTGGGTTTAATCCATCGTTTTTTTGCTGCCCATGCTCTTCCAGTTTGGACCCAGCCATATGCAAATCAGTCTTGACCCTGTTCCCTATGGGAACAGTCCAGCCCAAACTGCCAGGCCAGGTCTTCCCTGGACTAGAAACAAGCATCCTGGGACCGGTTCCGGGGTTTCACCCCTCATCAGCCAGGCTAGCTTGAATCCAGTGGCATCGGAAGCACGGGACCCACGTCTGGGCATACCCTTCCCATTTAGGGCGACATTAGCAAACAAAATGATGATGGACGGAGTGCTGACAATGCAAACACTCACCCCCAGTCACAGATCTGGGTTTAATCCATCGTTTTTTTGCTGCCCATGCCCTTCCAGTTTGGACCCAGCCATATGCAAATCAGTCTTGACCCTGTTCCCTATGGGAACAGTCCAGCCCGAACTGCCAGGCCAGGTCTTCCCTGGACTGGAAACAAGCATCCTGGGACCGGTTTCGGGGTTTCACCCCTCATCAGCCAGGCTAGCTTGAATCCAGTGGCATGGGAAGCACGGGACCCACGTCTGGGCATACCCTTCCCACTTAGGGCGACATTAGCAAACAAAATGATGATGGACGGAGTGCTGACAATGCAAACACTCACCCCCAGTCACAGATCTGGGTTTAATCCATCGTTTTTTTGCTGCCCATGCCCTTCCAGTTTGGACCCAGCCATATGCAAATCAGTCTTGACCCTGTTCCCTATGGGAACAGTCCAGCCCGAACTGCCAGGTCTTCCCTGGACTAGAAACAAGCATCCTGGGACCGGTTTCGGGGTTTCACTCCTCATCAGCCAGGCTAGCTTGAATCCAGTGGCATGGGAAGCACAGGACCCACGTCTGGGCATACCCTTCCCACTTAGGGCGACATTAGCAAACAAAATGATGATGGACGGAGTGCTGACAATGCAAACACTCACCCCCAGTCACAGATCTGGGTTTAATCCATCGTTTGTTTGCTGCCCATGCCCTTCCAGTTTGGACCCAGCCATATGCAAATCAGTCTTGACCCTGTTCCCTAGGGGAACAGTCCAGCCCAAACTGCCAGGCCAGGTCTTCCCTGGACTGGAAACAAGCATCCTGGGACCGGTTTCGGGGTTTCACCCCTCATCAGCCAGGCTAGATTGAATCCAGTGGCATGGGAAGCACGGGACCCACGTCTGGGCATACCCTTCCCACTTAGGGCGACATTAGCAAACAAAATGATGATGGACGGAGTGCTGATAATGCAAACACTCACCCCCAGCCACAGATCTGGGTTTAATCCATAGTTTTTTTGCTGCCCATGCCCTTCCAGTTTGGACCCAGCCATATGCAAATCAGTCTTGACCCTGTTCCCTATGGGAACAGTCCAGCCCGAACTGCCAGGCCAGGTCTTCCCTGGACTGGAAACAAGCATCCTGGGACCGGTTTCGGGGTTTCACCCCTCATCAGCCAGGCTAGCTTGAATCCAGTGGCATGGGAAGCACGCTATCCCACAGCGTTTGTGTTTGGCTTTGCTTTTGCCGCCCTAAGTACGCCGGGTATGCCCAGACGTGGGTCCCGGGCTCACTGTGCCACTGGATTCAAGCAGGATGCTTGTTTCCGGTCCAGGCAGAACCTGGCCTGGCAGTTCGGGCTGGACTGTTCCCATGAGGAACAGGGTCAAGACTGATTTGCATATGGCTGGGTTCAACTATAGAAAACAATGGCAGGCAATCAAAGGTCAACCACATTCGGTGTTATTGAAGATTCTCATCTACTTTACTTGTGGCATGCTTCATCATTGAGTCTCATCCTGGTCCCTATAAACAGGATGGGCTCAACCATATTCAAGGGAGCAATTATTATATTGTTCTACTGGGGTCTATCAAACTATTTTACGGACACCTTTAATAACTGGTGTCCCAGTTACGGTTAAAACCAGAGTTGAGGTGTCCAGGTATGATGACCCTTTTCCATTCTAGTGTCAACATGTTTCAGCCTCTGTTATCATCCATAAAGGGTTTTAATCAGTTCTGTGATTCATGCATCAGAATCAATCTCCCTATTACACTAAATATCCAAGCTATTGCTTATTGTCCTTTCTCTAAGTCCAGATTAATGACAAGCAACAGCGTGGGCCTATGACATTGTTGTCCATTAGCACTAAAACAAAATTACGATCATGGTATGCTTAAAGAAGGCATAGCACACAAACATAAAAAAGGCAATATTATATCCAAGAAGGACATAGAGGAACTTTGTAGACTGAGACATGTGTACATTAAAGTAGTAAACACACTATGGCGGTCATTATGAACATGCTGCTCCGCCGGCATCGCCCCGTCTCCATACACCACCATGCCTATAACTGCATTATTATTTTAAGCGTGACGGTGTATGAACTGACGTGGCAGTGAGGGTGGAGCAGCACCCACCCCCACCACCGACCGCCAGCATGATGCTTTGCGGGCCTTGCCTTCAACAATGACGGTGAGGCTCCTTGTGTCAGAATATGCGAGTTGTCTGTCGCTGCCACTGGTGGTCTTCTGCCGACCGTCAGCATGGTCGGCAACAGACAATCCTGCCATGTTCAAAATGACCACCTTTGTGTTCTTGACTGCAAAACTGTGAAGGGTGGGAGCATACCAACATCATTTGATTTGTACCCTATTGTGGGAACACTGTGTGCCATGAGAGAGGGTGGGATATGCTCCTGTAGTCGAGATGAGGGAAAAGCTCATCCATAGTTTTGGAATTTGTTAGACCTGTCTGCTCTTGGCGTGGTTTCCCCAGTCTTTTTGGCTTCTGCCCTGTTGTTTTATTCTGTGTTGAATTTTATTTTGGATAGCTTCAGGGCTCTGGGCACTTTTTACCATGACTGACCAGTGCTAAAGTGCAAGTGCTCTATGTCGAAATGGTATTTGTGATTGGTATATCCATGATTGGCATATCTGATTTACTAGTAAATCCCTCGAAAGGTGCACCAAGTCCCATATTTATACTTTTTTTGCATTAAATTTGCGACACTTTTAGGCGCAAAAGCTGCGCAAAGTTACAAAATACAATAATATTTTGTAAGTTTGTGCTGCTTTTGCGTAAAAAAAAGACGTGAAAGAGTGCCAGGGGCCTGTAAATCAAATGCTACTAGTGGGCCTGCAGCGCTGATTGTGCCACCCACATGATTGGTCCTGTAAACATGTCTCTGACTTGCCACTGCAGTGTCTGCAGTTTTAACTGCCAGTTCAACCTGTCAAGTGCACCCACTTGCCAGGCCCAAACCTTACCTTTTACTACATGTAACCCCTAAAGTATGCCCACTGCAGCCCTATGGGCAGGGTGTAGTGTATTTAAAAGGTAGGAAATGTTCTGGTGTGTTTTACATGTCCTATTAGTGAAATACTACTAAATGCATTTTTTACTATTGCAAGGTCTATCGCTCCTATAGGTTAACTTGGGGATTGCCTCGAAATATGTGTCAAGTGTAATTTCCATTGGGAGCAGATTGAGATATGGATTTTGGGGTAATTGAACTCATAATTTAAAATATATATCTTTTGGTGAAGTTGCTTTTTAAATTGTAAGTTTGAAAATGCCACTTTTAGAAAGTGGTCATTTTCTTGTTTAATCATTCTGTGCCTCTCCCTGCCTGTGGAATACACGCCTGGGTCAGGATGACAGTTGAGCTGTTTATGAATTCACTCTAGACAGTCACACAAAGGGAGCTAAGGTGTACCCTGCATATCCTGATGGGCCTTCATGAACTAGAGTGGTGGGAGGAGCTGACACTTGCACCTGAATAGGGCTGTGCCTGACCTTACACAAAGTAGTCTCCAAACTCCTGGAGAGTGTCTGGGGCCAGGGCAGGAAAGCCAGAGTCTTGCGTACTACAAATACTTTCTTTTGAAGTTTTCCTACTTCAAAGGCAGAAATAAGTATAAGTGCTGAACCTCTTAGACTACAACTTTATAACCCTTTTGGACTGAGGGCATTCTGCCAGGAAGCAGAGCTTGATGCTTGCTGCTTCTGTCATAGGTGTGAAAGTACTGGACTGTGCATTCTGCATTCTGCTTCCAAAGGTTTGCCAAGGGCTTGGACTGAGCTGGCCTCTTGTTAGACGTCTCAGGGACATCGAAGACTTCATTTGCCAGCACCTGGGCTCTCGTACTGAGAGTCCAAACTCGCCAAGTGGAGCCTAATCCACTTTCTGGGCCCTTGGGAGTGAGTTACCAAGTACAGATACCAGAGTCACTTCGGAACCGGTGCTGCTGTCCGACTCTACCGGCACCCGAGCCATGGTCCCTGCTGAGTGCAACAACTGCGATTGACACCGCAGGCCCAATGTCGCTGCAGCAACCTCCCAAGTCCCACCACAGCGTGAGGCCATGTCCCTGACATCCAGGACACACAACTCTGCCGTAGCATCTATTGCCCGTGGTGTGATCGTGACACCACAAAGTTGACGAATTGCACCTTCACCTGCAGGATTCATTGACCCTGCCAGATCGCAAGGAACTGACGCCTCGCCTCCGGTGCCACTTCACCTCCAATGCAACCGTAAGGAACTGACCCCTCACATCTGCTGGCTTGCAGTAAGGAACCAATGCCTCACCTCCTCAGTAGTAGTAAGAAACCAATGTCACACCAGCTTCAGTGACATCTCACCTCCCCCACTCCATGCAACATCTTTGTTTCCTCATCGCTTTCAAAGGTAAAATGTCTGGGGTCCATGTGACTCATTGACTGGCCCCCACTCCCTTGTAAGTGGAGTTGGACTGTTGAGAACCACTCCATCAAGACGTTGTGATTGCCCCAGCTGGAGCTATTGTGTTTCTAAATGCTTTATTGAGATTCAGGTGGTCATTATGAACATGGTGGTAAACTCCGCTGACCGCCATGGTGGCGGGGAACAGAAGCTTGCCATTGGCGGTGAATAGAAACCCGCCATATAATGAACCAAAATCCCAACCCAGCCAAATATCACCAGACCACCAGTCACCGCCATGATCTTGTCAGTCGAAATGCTGGACCTCCCCACCCCGCCACTGAAGAGCACCCCCACATCCCGCCCTCCAAATAATGATGCACAAATCACCTTGGCGGACAGTGGAGGCCAGATGACCATTGGCGGTGCCGACCGCCATGGGCGGCAAGTGGACTTAACAGCAAGAAGTGCACACTTTGGATAAGCTTGAAACCCACACAACTGACACACATCCATAACCCCATAAAACACTCATGGACACACCCCCCAATACACAAGACGCACACTGACCCACAGACGAGCACCCTCAAAGCATTTCCAGCCCCAACACCGTTCACCACACTGACCATGTCATCCCCCAAGCATCCACGCTTCACAGAAAGGGAGCTAAGGACCATGGTGGATGAGATCCTGAAGGTGGAGCAACAAATATTCGGGCCCAGGTACAGCATACACCCATCGCAAGGAAGATGGAGCTATGGCAGACCATTGTCAACAGGGTCAATGCAGTGGGACAACATCCACGCACCAGGGATAACACCCGGAAGAAATGGAACGACCTGCGGGAGGAAAGTCAGGGCCATGGCATCCCGGCACCACATTGCAGTCTAGAAGACTGGGGGAGGATCGCCACCAACACCACCCGAATACACCGACTGGGAGGAAAAGGTACTGGCCATCATGCACCCTGGGGGAGTCACTGGACTCACTGGAGGAATGGATTCGGGTAAGTCATCTACATTTACTCAATATACACCATACCTGTAATGCATGCACCACCCCACCCCACCCACACCCACCAGGACCAATACCACATCCAGGCAATAGCCACTGAATCCACCCCCCTACATGACCACAAACCCACTAACAGGCCCTCCCCCTGTGCACAGCCACCTACGCCTGCAAGGATTCAGAATGGAACTACACCCCACCCAATGCAACCCCACACCCTAAGCAAAATGCAGTGTAAACCTTGCAAAGGCACCCTGGATGGCCACTAGAAGTTACACCAGCACAAAATAGCCCAGTCCTGTGCACCCCAACTGTTCATGCATTTGTAATAGACATGTCTATGTCCCCCAACAGGCACCACCACCCATGCCATCCTCACGGACAGGACAAGAAATGCCAGTGCCCCCCATGGAGACAGAGGCACCTAACAGGACACTGGTGAAGGATCCCTGGACACTGATGAGCAGGCAGGCTCCTCACACAGTCCTGGACTGTTACCATGCAGCAGCCCAACCCAGGTACCACTGACACCCCTACCACCCAGTCAAGAACAGCAGCCCAGGGTAAGCGTCCCCACACCAGTGTATCCAGGCCACAGACTTGTGGAACACAGATACAGAGGCCACAGTCTCCCACTCCCAACATGCAAGAAAGTGAGGGCCCCAGTACAAGTGATACTGCCAGACCTGTGCAGGGAACACAGGCACAGGGGGCTAGGGCAAGTGCTATGGCCTCAGTGGGCCAGGGGGAAGGCCACAGAATAGATGCAGCAGTCCAGGACATGATATCGGAGGTATTGGGGGCTTACGAGCATACCCATGACAGGTTGGCACAGATAGTATCCACCCTGGAGTACAGTCAGATGATGCAGCAGAAAAACCACCAACAAGCCATGGAGCAGTGGAAACAGCATAACGCCACAATGGCCAGCATAGCAGGAGCACTGCTACAGCTGGTACAAACCCAGTCTGAGACCCACATAGGACAAGAGGCCACCACTACAGCACCGGACACAGACCGGGCAATTACACCATCATCAGAAACTTCCCAGGAACTACCCCCAGAGGAAACCTAAGGGCCAACCATGTCATCCCCTCAAGGTCAACAGCAGGCGACCAAACGTACCCTCAGGCCAAGATATGGCACTGGAACCCCAGCAAAAAACAAGGCCTCCTTCAAGAAGTAACTCAGCAACAATCTGCACAGCAACCATCCCACTCAAACAACCACCACACAGTGCTAAGAAACAATATGAACAAATGTAAGAATTGATGGACCCATCAATACTACCAACAAGGCTGTCACCATGTTGGCATTGAGGACAACCACCCATGACCACTTGCCATCACTGTAAATTGCACTATTCACTCCCTGCCACCAATAAAACACGTCACACCTGTAACACTGTCCCCTGTCATAAAATGTGAACAAAGTGAAGTATGGATGCAACTGGCTGATAACCACTTTATTGTCAATGTGTTGCATGAAAGGACTCCTGTGTGCCTAAATGTGGCCCCAAACTAAATGCACTAAATTGTATTCTGTACCATGCAGACCTGGACCCAGTTTCACATTTAAGAATCAAACTCACCCTAGATGAGAAACCACACTGACAGTATGTGTCACAAACTCCAATGTCAGCCCTTGAACCCACATAGTTACTGGAAGTACAGTTGTACCAGTTGGGTCCTGGAATTGACATCTTCCCCTTCCACATCATCACCATCACTCTCCTCACCTTTCTGAGGTAGCTGGTCAGGACATACAGCACCCTCCACCTCCAAGAGGGGGATAGAATTTCTCACTGCCACGTTGTGCAGCATGCAGCAGGCCACCACTATTCTACACACCTTTTCAGGCCCATAAGCCAGGGAACCCCCAGAGATATGTAGGCAACGAAACTAGCCTTCAGGAGACCTATTGTTCACTCTATCACCCTCCTAGTACATCCATGGGCCTCATTGTAATTCCTCTCTGCATCCGTCCCAGGATTCCTCACTGGTGTCAGGAGCCAACGCAAGTTTGAATAGCCAGAATCACCTAGAAAAAGGTGCAATACAGAGTAGTCATTGTCAAGCCTCTTAGTCAGACAGCCTGGCTGTCTGCTGTGTGTCAGTTAGTGACAGAAACACTTACCTATGATCCATCCTTTGTCCTCTTGGAGTTGTTCCATCTTCTGTGGCACACTCCTGTTCCTCAGCACAAAGGAATCATGGACTGAACCTGGGAACATGTCATTCACATGTGAGATGTACTGGTCTGCAGTACATACCAATTGGATGTACATGGAATGAAAGTTCTTTCTGTTTCTGTACACCTGTTCACTGACTCTTGGGGGTATAATCGGTATGTGGGTGCCATCAATGGCACCTATCACATGGGGTATGTTGGCAAAGGCATAGAAGTCTGACTTGATGGCAGGGAGGTCAGTACTTTGGGGAAATGCAGGTGTCATACAAATGTATTTAGAAATCTTGTCAGTACCATGCTAAACATTGGCTGTGAAATTCCAGCACCCATGCCCACTGTCACTTGAGATGAGCCTGTGGCCAGGAAATGGAGTGCGGAGAGCACCTGCACTTCAGTAGGGATGGCATGCTGATTACGATTTCCCGGAGTTAGTGCAGGATCCAGTAATGCACAAAGTTCCAGAATTGTTCCATGGGTGAGTCTGTAATTGATTGTGATCTGACGCTCCACCATGGTCCTCATATCCACAAGTGGCCTGTACACCGATGGTGCCCTTCTTCGCCACAAGGGTCGGTACCTATGAGGGATATCAAACAAGTGTGAGGAACACACATACATAGGCACACATTGTCATCAATTGTACACTGCATACTTGATTGTAGTGACTCAACAGTAACATGTTCTTGACAGATCTACTTCTACACCTCAATGAGGGAACAGTGATTTTCATGTGTGGTCACATGTATAGGTGCTTCATGTGGAAACTAGGGCCTGCATTGTGCGCAATTATTTTTTATAGATGCGTAGTTAATGCTAAAATGTCTGCCCCCTGTACTCCAGGCCTGTCATTGTGTAAACTGACCTCATACCGCTAGCGGTTGACATAACAGCGTAAGGTGGTTTTTACTGCCGTTTGCACCGTCATTGGTTAACATGGATGCCAATGGAGAATCCTGGTGTATCATGATCGCTGCCCACTGTGACGGTGTACACCACCGCGGTATGAACGCAAATTCGTCATCTATACTTCACTTGACTCACTGATCTCGTGCGAACAGGTACTCCACTGTGTGTACTGCTGTGTCCTGCCTCTGGTCATGGAAGTGGCTCGTGTTGCAGGGGAAAGGGCCCCGGCCTTCACCCAGGAGGAACTGGAGAGGTGAGTGGATGGGGTCCTGCCCCTGTACGCCAACCTCTACGGACGGCCAGAGGTACAGATGAGTTGGGGTTTGGGGTGCACTGTTTGGGTGTAATTGATGGTGTTTTAAGGACATATGTGTGCACCTCTGAGCCTGCATGGGCCATGGTGCATGGCATGCTGCGTGCGTATGTCCTGTAAGTCTGACAGTACTGTCCGTCCCATAGTAGACGAATAGTCAGCTGTACCTATCTTGCAAATTCCTGACCTCTGTGTTCCATTTCTGTGTCATCCTTTTAGGTCAGCGCCCACCAGAAGAGGGCACTTTGGCATGCAATTGCCAATGACGTGTGGACCCTGGGGGTCTACAACTGGCAGAGCACCCACTGCAGGAAGAGGTGGGAGGACCTGTAGCGCTGGGCGTGTAAAATCTGTGAGGCCCAGCTGAGGAAGTCCTCCCAACGTGGAAGGGGTGTCCGTCGGGCACTGACCCCCCTCATGCAACGCGTCCTGGCGGTGGCGTACCCAGACCTTGATGGGCGCTTGAAAGCTGCACCGCAGTCACAAGGGGGTGAGTGCTCATGTCACAATCTGAAGCCTGGATGGATGTCTGTGTGTGCATTAGGGGTAGGGACTCTGACTGTTGTCCATCTACATGATGGTCCCCGTAGGCGGTAGGGATGTATTGGTCAGGTCTCCCGCACGTCGGGTTCTTAGGTAGTTCAGGGGATGGGTGTAGAGCAGGGTTCTGGACAGTAGTCAGGGGCATGGCCATGGGCAGAGTGAACAGTGCTGCCTGTTGGGGGTGTCTTCCGGGTGGGTGTATGTCTGGCCACTATGTACCTCTATTCAGCTATTTACAAGTGTCTCTCCTGTTTTGTCTCCCATCCCTGTTCTCTTGCGTTGTTTTTGTACATCAGCAACATCTGGCAAGGGAGATGAGGCACCGGCAAGTGGGGAAGCAGCGGGCCACGGATCCTCGGAGGCAGAGTCATCTGACACCAAGGGGACCAGTGAGTGGGAGGGTGAGGGGAGTACCACAGAGGAGGCAACTACCACTGGAGGTAGCGACTCCGATACCTTCTCCGGTGGGGGCTCCCCAGCAGTGGCGGAGCCTAGTGGCCACACTACTACAGTGACATCTTCCACCACCCCCCATTCCATCACGCCCTCCCTTCTGCTCCCCACCGAGTGGCCCGTGCCCGCTCACCCAGAAAGGTGGGTGTCTCCTTTGGCCCAGGCACCTCCTCCACTGCCCCAGTCAGCCCTGCTGCCCTCACAGAGGAGGCTATTGACCTCCTGAGAACCATCGGGCAGACAACCATCGTCATTGCCATCCAGGGATAGCATCAGAGGTGAAACAGACCAATGCCTATCTGGATGGCATTCATGGTGCAGTGTCTGGCCTACATAGATCTTTTTAGGCTCTGGCCTCCTCTTGGATGGCAGCCAGTTTCCCTGGCCATTCCATCCCCCCTCCAACCTCCTCTACCCCTTCCAGCACCCCACTCCCTTCACCCATCCAAAGCACACAATCTGACAAGCAGTCAAGCACACAAAAAGCACACTTCTAAACACAACCACCACATCTCCCACCACAAGCATTCACACAGCCAGCATACACATGCACATAGAGCAACATCCACTTCCACCAGTGTGCCCACCTCTTCCGCCTCCCTGTCTGTCCCCTCTACATGCACACCCTCATGCACTGCACCTTCAGTCACTGTTGCTGCTCCTCTTACTGCACTCACCACAACTACTGTAGTTGGCACATGCAGCACACTCACCAGACTTGCAGACACCCACACAACATACATCCACACTGGCAGCCTGTCTTCTCCCAATTTCTCCACACCCCCCTCCACAAATGCACAACCACAACAAGACATCCACCCATCACACATCCACCACACCTCAGCATACTGTCCAGTCACCTGCACCCACTACACGCACCCCTACACCACATACGTCCACACCCTCTGCCTCCACTCCCACGCCCTCATCCAGGTCCATCCCAATAGCTCTGAAAAAACATTTCCTCTCCCGTGCTGACCTATTCCAACCCACTGGCCCACCCCGTCTTGTCCCTAAGTGTGCACACCTCCTTGCCCTTTCCACTCCTTCCACTTCACAGCCCACCCCTGTCTGCCCTTCACATTCCCGTGCCCCTTACCCAGAAAAGAAGAAGCCCCATGCAGAGCCAAGTCCATCTGGTTCCACCCGCTCGAAACACCCCCCCACCTTCAAAGGACAAACCCACACCCCCTCCACCTTCCAAGCGCAAGTCCAAGACCCACCCCCGTTGCAAATCCCCACCACCCCCTGCCCCCGTTCCGTTAGGTGCCTGGATGCCCCTTTGTTGCCCCATTAGGTGGAGTATCATGCACTTTTGGGAGTCAGGTTGGGGCCGCTGTGGCCCATGGGACTTCTTGCGCTACGGAATGGCCATTGGCCTTGTTGGAAATAGTTGGCTTTGTAAGCTGTAATAAATATTTTTGTGTAGCCTGTGTTTTGGCGGCACACTATTGAACCCTGGTCTTTCTTTTTATTGTTTGTGGGTGTGGGGCATTTGTATGTACTATGGTCAAGTTGGATTTGCCTTGTGTCGGGTAAGTACCTCTTGCTGTGGGGTGTATGGATTTTGCTGCTGTGAAGGGTTGGGTGGAGTGGGTGGGTATGTAAGTGTGCCCTTTCCTCCCTTGTTTCGTTGGTTGCGGTACTTACCTTCTTCGTTGGCGGTCTCGGTCCTAGAGGTACATGGCAAGGAGCGGGGCTGGCATGATCTGCAGCTCTCTATCCATGTCTGCTTTGGCGTGTTGTGTGGGCCTCTGGCGAGTGTTTCATTGGATTTGGTTCATTTCTGCCTGGACTTGCGTGGCGGTGGTTCCCGCCCCGAAACTGGCAGCGGACTAGTGGTTCATAATTTGATGGGTGGGTTGGGCATTTCCGTCGGGCTGTGGGCGGACTCTGCTGTCGTCATCGCCACTCCTCTACTGGCAGTGGGCGGTTTTCTGGATGCCTGTGTTTCGATAGGTTCATTATTTGGTGGTCCGAACCGCTCCTCTGTTGACGGTTTTTACCGCCACCGCAGGCAGAGTGGTAGGAATCGCCATGTTCATAATGAGGGCCTCAGTCTTTATAAATGTGTATTTTTACTTGTGTATATTGGATTTTTATTGCTTTGGCCTTGTTTTAATCAGACAAATATTGGCTATTTTTCTAATATGATGTGGAGTACTTTTGTGGTGATCTCATTGTGCTACTATGTGTGTGTGTGCACATAGTTACACATTGCCTCTGAGATAAGTCTGCTCATGCCAAGCTACCAAGGGGGTGAGCAGGGGTTATCTTAGCTGTGCGACTCCATTACCTTGACTATGGTGAGGGCTCCTACTTGGACAGGGTGCAAACCACTACCAACTAGACTCTTTTTCTAACACTGGTGTTCAGGGGTGAGGATTTGACTTGTTATGTGTACTTTACATACAGTGATTGGTGTACACTACTCCATATCGCAGACCATTACTACCCAACATACTGGTCTGATATTTTTCTTTTTGCAACCTTTGAGCTTGAATCACAATCATGTCTGGTGAGCCATCAGTTGGAGCTGCAGAGTTGATGTTTGAGCAAGAGAGGTTGGAGACTAAAAAGGAGAAGCTGCAAAAGGTGCTGAGGGCCTGGTTTGCAGCAAAGGAGGCTGATGAGCACACAGGGGAAGTTAATGCTATTGTGGAGGGAGGGGAGCAAAACCTTCAGGATGATTTAATGGAGAATCAGGATCGGTCTGGGAGAAGGGCACCTTCCAGAACAAGCAGCAGTGTTTCCTCATGAAATCGGACCCCAGAGGAGCTGGAGGACAGGCTGGAAGCTTGGAGATTCCAAATGGAGATAGAGAAGCTCAAGCTGAAGCATGAGATGGAGCGTCAATTGGAACTAGCCAGGCTCAAAAGAGAGGCAGAGAAAGAGACGAACACTGTGGAGAAAGAGAAAATCACCATGGAGAAAGAGAAAATTGCCATGGAGGAGAACATGTATTTGACTCAAAAGCTGAGTTTGAAGGAGCTGGATCTAAAAAGCAGGTCCAGCACAGATGGTGGCAGCAGTACTACAATGTGGTCTGAGGGGAAGATGCATATACCCAAGGATGGTTCAGGGGTTATAAGGTAGTGCTAAGTAACTACAGAGTCCCTGAAAGAGATTGGAAGGCAGGCTTGTGGAAGTATTTCTCAGTGGAGGGGAGTGACATCTTAGACGTAGAGGATCAGATGAGATACACTGCTATGCAGAACACCCTGACCAGGAGGTTTGGCTCACCCCAGAGAGTTACAGGGTTAGGTTTAAGGAGAGTCCCAAACTTGGTAAATCCCTCGTAAGGTGCACCAAGTCCCATATTTATACTTTTTTTGCATTAAATTTGCGACACTTTTAGGCGCAAAAGCTGCGCAAAGTTACAAAATACAATAATATTTTGTAAGTTTGTGCTGCTTTTGCATCAAAAAAAGACGCAAAAGAGTGCCAGGGGCCTGTAAATCAAATGCTACTAGTGGGTCTGCAGCGCTGATGGTGCCACCCACATGATTGGTCCTGTAAACATGTCTCTGACCTGCCACTGCAGTGTCTGCAGTTTTAACTGCCAGTTCAACCTGTCAAGTGCACCCACTTGCCAGGCCCAAACCTTACCTTTTACTACATGTAACCCCTAAAGTATGGCCACAGCAGCACTATGGGCAGGGTGTAGTGTATTTAAAAGGTAGGAAATGTTCTGGTGTGTTTTACATGTCATATTAGTGAAATACTGCTAAATTCATTTTTCACTATTGCAAGGTCTATCTCTCCTATAGGTTAACTTGGGGATTGCCTCGAAATATGTTTCAAGTGTAATTTCCATTGGGAGCAGATTGAGATATGGATTTTGGGGTCATTGAACTCACAATTTAAAATATATATCTTTTGGTGAAGTTGCTTTTTAAATTGTAAGTTTGAAAATGCCACTTTTAGAAAGTGGTCATTTTCTTGTTTAATCATTCTGTGGCTCTCCCTGCCTGTGGAATACACGCCTGGGTCAGGATGACAGTTGAGCTGTTTATGAATTCACTCTAGACAGTCACACAAAGGGAGCTAAGGTGTACCCTGCATATCCTGATGGGCCTTCATGAACTAGAGTGGTGGGAGGAGCTGACACTTGCACCTGAATAGGGCTGTGCCTGACCTTACACAAAGTAGTCTCCAAACTCCTGGAGAGTGTCTGGGGCCAGGGCAGGAAAGCCAGAGTCTTGCGTACTACAAATACTTTCTTTTGAAGTTTTCCTACTTCAAAGGCAGAAATAAGTATAAGTACTGAACCTCTTAGACTACAACTTTATAACCCTTCTGGACTGATGGCATTCTGCCAGGAAGCAGAGCTTGATGCTTGCTGCTTCTGTCATAGGTGTGAAAGTACTGGACTGTGCATTCTGCATTCTGCTTCCAAAGGTTTGCCAAGGGCTTGGACTGAGCTGGCCTCTTGTTAGACGTCTCAGGGACATCGAAGAATTCATTTGCCAGCACCTGGGCTCTCGTACTGAGAGTCCTAACTCGCCAAGTGGAGCCTAATCCAGTTTCTGGGCCCTTGGGAGTGAGTTACCAAGTACAGATACCAGAGTCACTTCGGAACCGGTGCTGCTGTCCGACTCTGCCGGCACCCGAGCCATGGTCCCTGTTGAGTGCAACAACTGCGATTGACACCGCAGGCCCAATGTCGCTGCAGCACCTCCCAAGTCCCACCACAGCATGAGGCCATGTCCCTGACATCCAGGACACACAACTCTGCTGCAGCATCTATTGCCCGTGGTGTGATCGTGACACCACAAAGTTGACGAATTGCACCTTCACCTGCAGGATTCATTGACCCTGCCAGATCGCAAGGAACTGACGCCTCGCCTCCGGTGCCACATCACCTCCATGGCAACCGTAAGGAACTGACCCCTCACATCTGCTGGCTTGCAGTAAGGAACCAATGCCTCACCTCCTCAGTAGTAGTAAGAAACCAATGTCACACCAGCTTCAGTGACATCTCACCTCCCCCACTCCATGCAACATCTTTGTTTCCTCATCGCTTTCAAAGGTAAAATGTCTGGGGTCCATGTGACTCATTGACTGGCCCCCACTCCCTTATAAGTGCAGTTGGACTGTTGAGAACCACTCCATCAAGACGTTGTGATTGCCCCAGCTGGAGCTATTGTGTTTCTAAATGCTTTATTGAGATTCAGGCGGTCATTATGAACATGGTGGTAAACTCCGCTGACCGCCATGGTGGCGGGGAATAGAAGCTTGCCATTGGCGGTGAATAGAAACCCGCCATATAATGAACCAAAATCCCAACCCAGCCAAATATCACCAGACCACCAGTCACCGCCATGATCTTGTCAGTCGAAATGCTGGACCTCCCCACCCCGCCACTGCTGAGCACCCCCACATCCCGCCCTCCAAATAATGATGCACAAATCACCTTGGCGGACAGTGGAGGCCAGATGACCATTGGCGGTGCCGACCGTCATGGGCGGCAAGTGGACTTAACAGCAAGAAGTGCACACATTGGATAAGCTTGAAACCCACACACCTGACACACATCCATAACCCCATAAAACACTCATGGACACACCCCGCAATCCTTTGCAAAGAAACCAGGCCAAAGAAGATAGAGAGCACCAGAAGCAGACACCGAAAGCCACAATACACAAGACGCACACTGACCCACAGACGAGCACCCTCAAAGCATTTCCAGCCCCAACACCGTTCACCACACTGACCATGTCATCCCCCAAGCATCCACGCTTCACAGAAAGGGAGCTAAGGACCATGGTGGATGAGATCCTGAAGGTGAGCAACAAATATTCGGGCCCAGGTACAGCATACACCCATCGCAAGGAAGATGGAGCTATGGCAGACCATTGTCAACAGGGTCAATGCAGTGGGACAACATCCACGCACCAGGGATAACACCCGGAAGAAATGGAACGACCTGCGGGAGGAAAGTCAGGGCCATGGCATCCCGGCACCACATTGCAGTCTAGAAGACTGGGGGAGGATCGCCACCAACACCACCCGAATACACCGACTGGGAGGAAAAGGTACTGGCCATCTTGCACCCTGGGGGAGTCACTGGACTCACTGGAGGAATGGATTCGGGTAAGTCATCTACATTTACTCAATATACACCATACCTGTAATGCATGCACCACCCCACCCCACCCACACCCACCAGGACCAATACCACATCCAGGCAATAGCCACTGAATCCACCCCCCTGCATGACCACAAACCCACTAACAGGCCCTCCCCCTGTGCACAGCCACCTACCCCTGCAAGGATTCAGAATGGAACTACACCCCACCCAATGCAACCCCACACCCTAAGCAAAATGCAGTGTAAACCTTGCAAAGGCACCCTGGATGGCCACTAAAAGTTACACCAGCACAAAATAGCCCAGTCCTGTGCACCCCAACTGTTCATGCATTTGTAACAGACATGTCTATGTCCCCCAACAGGCACCACCACCCATGCCATCCTCACGGACAGGACAAGAAATACCAGTGCCCCCCATGGAGACAGGCACCTAACAGGACACTGGTGAAGGATCCCTGGACACTGATGAGCAGGCAGGCTCCTCACACAGTCCTGGACTGTTACCATGCAGCAGCCCAACCCAGGTACCACTGACACCCCTACCACCCAGTCAAGAACAGCAGCCCAGGGTAAGCGTCCCCACACCAGTGTATCCAGGCCACAGACTTGTGGAACACAGATACAGAGGCCACAGTCTCCCACTCCCAACATGCAAGAAGGCGAGGGCCCCAGTACAAGTGATACTGCCAGACCTGTGCAGGGAACACAGGCACAGGGGCTAGGGCAAGTGCTAGGGCCTCAGTGGGCCAGGGGGAAGGCCACAGGATAGATGCAGCAGTCCAGGACGTGATATCTGAGGTATTGGGGGCTTACCAGCATACCCATGACAGATTGGAACAGATAGTGTCCACCCTGGAGTACAGTCAGATGATGCAGCAGGAAAACCACCAACAAGCCATGGAGCAGTGGAAACAGCATAACGCCACAATGGCCAGCATAGCAGGAGCACTGCTACAGCTGGTACAAACCCAGTCTGAGACCCACATAGGACAAGAGGCCACCACTACAGCACCGGACACAGACCGGGCAATTACACCATCATCAGAAACTTCCCAGGAACTACCCTCAGAGGAAACCTAAGGGCCAACCATGTCATCTCCTCAAGATCAACAGCAGGCGCCCAAACGTACCCTCAGGCCAAGATATGGCACTGGAACCCCAGCAAAAAACAAGGCCTCCTTCAAGAAGTAACTCAGCAACAATCTGCACAGCAACCATCCCACTCAAACAACCACCACACAGTGCTAAGAAACAATATGAACACATGTAAGAATTGATGGACCCATCAATACTACCAACAAGGCTGTCACCATGTTGGCATTGAGGACAACCACCCATGACCACTTGTCATCACTGTAAATTGCACTATTCACTCCCTGCCACCAATAAAACACGTCACACCTGTAACACTGTCCCCTGTCATAAAATGTGAACAAAGTGAAGTATGGATGCAACTGGCTGATAACCACTTTATGGTCAATGTGTTGCATGAAAGGACTCCTGTGTGCCTAAATGTGGCCCCAAACTAAATGCACTAAATTGTATTCTGTACCATGCAGACCTGGACCCAGTTTCACATTTAAGAATCAAACTCACCCTAGATGAGAAACCACACTGACAGTATGTGTCACAAACTCCAATGTCAGCCCTTAGACCCACATAGTTACTGGAAGTACAGTTGTATCAATTGGGTCCTGGAATTGACATCTTCCCCTTCCACATCATCACCATCACTCTCCTGACCTTTCTGAGGTAGCTGGTCAGGACATACAGCACCCTCCACCTCCAAGAGGGGGATAGAATTTCTCACTGCCACGTTGTGCAGCATGCAGCAGGCCACCACTATTCTACACACCTTTTCAGGCCCATAAGCCAGGGAACCCCCAGAGATATGTAGGCAACGAAACTAGCCTTCAGGAGACCTATTGTTCACTCTATCACCCTCCTAGTACGTCCATGGGCCTCATTGTAATTCCTCTCTGCATCCGTCCCAGGATTCCTCACTGGTGTCAGGAGCCAACGCAAGTTTGAATAGCCAGAATCACCTAGAAAAAGGTGCAATACAGAGCAGTCATTGTCAAGCCTCTTAGTCAGACAGCCTGGCTGTCTGCTGTGTGTCAGTTAGTGACAGAAACACTTACCTATGATCCATCCTCTGTCCTCTTGGAGTTGTTCCATCTTCTGTGGCACACTCCTGTTCCTCAGCACAAAGGAATCATGGACTGAACCTGGGAACATGTCATTCACATGTGAGATGTACTGGTCTGCAGTACATACCAATTGGATGTACATGGAATGAAAGTTCTTTCTGTTTCAGTACACCTGTTCACTGACTCTTGGGGGTATAATCGGTATGTGGGTGCCATCAATGGCACCTATCACATGGGGTATGTTGGCAAAGGCATAGAAGTCTGACTTGATGGCAGGGAGGTCATTACTTTGGGGAAACCTCATATAGGACTGCAGGTGTCATACAAATGTATTTAGAAATCTTGTCAGTACCATGCTAAACATTGGCTGTGAAATTCCAGCACCCATGCCCACTGTCACTTGAGATGAGCCTGTGGCCAGGAAATGGAGTGCGGAGAGCACCTGCACTTCAGTAGGGATGGCATGCTGATTACGATTTCCCGGAGTTAGTGCAGGATCCAGTAATGCACAAAGTTCCAGAATTGTTGCATGGGTGAGTCTGTAATTGATTGTGATCTGACGCTCCACCATGGTCCTCATATCCACAAGTGGTCTGTACACCGATGGTGCCCTTCCTCGCCACAAGGGTCGGTACCTATGAGGGATATCAAACAAGTGTGAGGAACACACACACATACATAGGCACACATTGTCATCAATTGTGCACTGCAGACTTGATTGTAGTGACTCAACAGTAACATGTTCTTGACAGATCTACTTCTACACCTCAATGAGGGAACAGTGTTTTTCATGTGTGGTCACATGTATAGGTGCTTCATGTGGAAACTAGGGCCTGCATTGTGCGCAATTATTTTTTATAGATGCGTAGTTAATGCTAAAATGTCTGCCCCTTGTACTCCAGGCCTGTCATTGTGTAAACTGACCTCATACCGCTAGCGGTTGACATAACAGCGTAAGGTGGTTTTTACTGCCGTTTGCACCGTCATTGGTTAACATGGATGCCAATGGAGAATCCTGGTGTATCATGATTGCTGCCCACTGTGACGGTGTACACCACCGCAGTATGAACGCAAATTCGTCATCTATACTTCACTTGACTCCCTGATCTCGTGCGAACAGGTACTCCACTGTGTGTACTGCTGTGTCCTGCCTCTGGTCATGGAAGTGGCTCGTGTTGCAGGGGAAAGGGCCCCGGCCTTCACCCAGGAGGAACTGGAGAGGTGAGTGGATGGGGTCCTGCCCCTGTACGCCAACCTCTACGGACGGCCAGAGGTACAGGTGAGTCGGGGTTTGGGGTGCACTGTTTGGGTGTAATTGATGGTGTTTTAAGGACATATGTGTGCACCTCTGAGCCTGCATGGGCCATGGTGCATGGCATGCTGCATGCGTATGTCCTGTAAGTCTGACAGTACTGTCCGTCCCATAGTAGACGAATAGTCAGCTGTACCTATCTTGCAAATTCCTGACCTCTGTGTTCCATTTCTGTGTCATCCTTTTAGGTCAGCGCCCACCAGAAGAGGGCACTTTGGCATGCAATTGCCAATGACGTGTGGACCCTGGGGGTCTACAACCGGCGGAGCACCCACTGCAGGAAGAGGTGGGAGGACCTGTAGCGCTGGGCGTGTAAAATCTGTGAGGCCCAGCTGAGGAAGTCCTCCCAACGTTGAAGGGGTGTCTGTGTTTGCCTTAGGGGTAGGGACTCTGACTGTTGTCCATCTACATGATGGTCCCCGTAGGGGGTAGGGATGTATTGGTCAGGTCTCCCGCACGTCGGGTTCTTAGGTAGTTCAGGGGATGGGTGTAGATCAGGGTTCTGGCCAGTAGTCAGGGGCATGGCCATGGGCAGAGTGAACAGTGCTGCCTGTTGGGGGTGTCTTCCGGGTGGGTGTATGTCTGGCCACTATGTACCTCTATTCAGCTATTTACAAGTGTCTCTCCTGTTTTGTCTCCCATCCCTGTTCTCTTGCGTTGTTTTTGTACATCAGCAACATCTGGCAAGGGAGATGAGGCACCGGCAAGTGGGGAAGCAGCGGGCCACGGATCCTCGGAGGCAGAGTCATCTGACACCAAGGGGACCAGTGAGTGGGAGGGTGAGGGGAGTACCACAGAGGAGGCAACTACCACTGGAGGTAGCGACTCCGATACCTCCTCCGGTGGGGGCTCCCCAGCAGTGGTGGAGCCTAGTGGCCACACTACTACAGTGACAACTTCCACCACCCCCCATTCCATCACGCCCTCCCTTCTGCTCCCCACCGAGTTGCCCGTGCCCGCTCACCCAGAAAGGTGGGTGTCTCCTTTGGCCCAGGCACCTCCTCCCCTGCCCCAGTCAGCCCTGCTGCCCTCACAGAGGAGGCTATTGACCTCCTGAGAACCATCTCTGTAGGGCAGACAACCATCGTCATTGCCATCCAGGGATAGCATCAGAGGTGAAACAGACCAATGCCTATTTGGATGGCATTCACGGTGCAGTGTCTGGCCTACAGAGATCTTTTTAGGCTCTGGCCTCCTCTTGGATGGCAGCCAGTTTCCCTGGCCATTCCATCCCCCCTCCAACCTCCTCTACCCCTTCCAGCACCCCACTCACTTCACCCGTCCTAAGCACACAATCTGACAAGCAATCAAGCACACAAAAAGCTCACTTCTAAACACAACCACCACATCTCCCACCACAAGCATTCACACAGCCAGCATACACATAGAGCAACATCCACTTCCACCAGTGTGCCCACCTCTTCCGCCTCCCTGTCTGTCCCCTCTACATGCACACCCTCATGCACTGCACCTTCAGTCACTGTTGCTGCTCCTCTTACTGCACTCACCACAACTACTGTAGTTGGCACATGCAGCACACTCACCAGACTTGCAGACACCCACACAACATACATCCACACTGGCAGCCTGTCTTCTCCCAATTTCTCCACACCCCCCTCCAAAAATGCACAACCACAACAAGACATCCACCCATCACACATCCACCACACCTCAGCATACTGTCCAGTCACCTGCACCCACTACATGCACCCCTACACCACATACGTCCACACCCTCTGCCTCCACTCCCACGCCCTCATCCAGGTCCATCCCAATAGCTCTGAAAAAACGTTTCCTCTCCCGTGCTGACCTATTCCAACCCACTGGCCCACCCCGTCTTGTCCCTAAGCGTGCACACCTCCTTGCCCTTTCCACTCCTTCCACTTCACAGCCCACCCCTGTCTGCCCTTCACATTCCCGTGCCCCTTACCCAGAAAAGAAGAAGCCCCATGCAGAGCCAAGTCCATCTGGTTCCACCCGCTCGAAACACCCCCCCACCTTCAAAGGACAAACCCACACCCCCTCCACCTTCCAAGCGCAAGTCCAAGACCCACCCCCGTTGCAAATCCCCACCCCCACCACCCCCTGCCCCCGTTCCGTCAGGTGCCTGGATGCCCCTTTGTTGCCCCATTAGGTGGAGTATTGTGCACTTTTGGGAGTCAGGTTGGGGCCGCTGTGGCCCATGGGACTTCTTGCGCTACGGAATGGCCATTGGCCTTGTTGGAAATAGTTGGCTTTGTGAGCTGTAATAAATATTTTTGTGTAGCCTGTGTTTTGGCGGCACACTATTGAACCCTGGTCTTTCTTTTTATTGTTTGTGGGTGTGGGGCATTTGTATGTACTATGGTCAAGTTGGATTTGCCTTGTGTCGGGTAAGTACCTCTTGCTGTGGGGTGTATGGATTTTGCTGCTGTGAAGGGTTGGGTGGAGTGGGTGGGTATGTAAGTGTGCCCTTTCCTCCCTTGTTTCGTTGGTTGCGGTACTTACCTTCTTCGTTGGCGGTCTCGGTCCTAGAGGTACATGGCAAGGAGCAGGGCTGGCATGATCTGCAGCTCTCTATCCATGTCTGCTTTGGTGTGTTGTGTGGGCCTCTGGCGAGTGTTTCATTGGATTTGGTTCATTTCTGCCTGGACTTGCGTGGCGGTGGTTCCCGCCCCGGAACTGGCAGCGGACTAGTGGTTCATAATTTGATGGGCGGGTTGGGCCTTTCCGTCGGGCTGTGGGCGGACTCTGCTGTCGTCATCGCCACTCCTCTACTGGCGGTGGGCGGTTTTCTGGATGCCTGTGTTTCGATAGGTTCATTATTTGGTGGTCCGAACTGCTCCTCTGTTGACGTTTTTTACCGCCACCGCTGGCAGCGTGGTAGGGACCGCCATGTTCATAATGAGGGCCTCAGTCTTTATAAATGTGTATTTTGACTTGTGTATATTGGATTTTTATTGCTTTGGCCTTGTTTTAATCAGACAAATATTGGCTATTTTTCTAATATGATGTGGAGTACTTTTGTGGTGATCTCATTGTGATACTATGTGTGTGTGTGCACATAGTTACACATTACCTCTGAGATAAGTCTGCTCATGCCAAGCTACCAAGGGGGTGAGCAGGGGTTATCTTAGCTGTGCGACTCCATTACCTTGACTATGGTGAGGGTCCCTACTTGGACAGGGTGCAAACCACTACCAACTAGAGACTCTTTTTCTAACACTGGTGTTCAGGGGTGAGGATTTGACTTGTTATGTGTACTTTACATACAGTGATTGGTGTACACTACTTCCATATCGCAGACCATTACTACCCAACATACTGGTCTGATATTTTTCTTTTTGCAACCTTTGAGCTTGAATCACAATCATGTCTGGTGAGCCATCAGTTGGAGTTGCAGAGTTGATGTTTGAGCAAGAGAGGTTGGAGACTAAAAAGGAGAAGCTGCAAAAGGTGCTGAGGGCCTGGTTTGCAGCAAAGGAGGCTGATGAGCACACAGGGGAAGTTAATGCTATTGTGGAGGGAGGGGAGCAAAACCTTCAGGATGATTTAATGGAGAATCAGGATCGGTCTGGGAGAAGGGCACCTTCCAGAACAAGCAGCAGTGTTTCCTCATGAAATCGGACCCCAGAGGAGCTGGAGGACAGGCTGGAAGCTTGGAGATTCCAAATGGAGATAGAGAAGCTCAAGCTGAAGCATGAGATGGAGCGTCAATTGGAACTAGCCAGGCTCAAAAGAGAGGCAGAGAAAGAGACGAACACTGTGGAGAAAGAGAAAATCACCATGGAGAAAGAGAAAATTGCCATGAAGGAGAACATGTATTTGACTCAAAAGCTGAGTTTGAAGGAGCTGGATCTAAAAAGCAGGTCCAGCACAGATGGTGGCAGCAGTACTACAATGTGGTCTGGGGGGAAGATGCATATACCCAAGGATGGTTCAGGGGTTATAAGGTAGTGCTAAGTAAGCACAGAGTCCCTGAAAGAGATTGGAAGGCAGGCTTGTGGAAGTATTTCTCAGTGGAGGGGAGTGACATCTTAGACGTAGAGGATCAGATGAGATACACTGCTATGCAGAACACCCTGACCAGAAGGTTTGGCTCACCCCAGAGAGTTACAGGGTTAGGTTTAAGGAGAGTCCCAAACTTGGTTGGAATATGTTGATTCCATCTGCAGAGCAGTGGATGGTTGGGTGAAGGGCAGAAAGGTAACAGACTATCAGGGGCTGCACAATTAGATTGCAATGGAGCGCTTTTCAAATTTTTGTTTTCCAGAGCTTCACCAGCACGTGGTTGACAGCAAGCTTACTGACACCAGGAAGATTGCCAAGGAGGCGGACCACTGGCTCAGCACCAAGCTCCAAAAGAAGTTGTATGTGGAGACTCAGCCGAGGGTGGGCAGGGTCCCCAAGAGAAGAAGGATTGAGGGACAAGAATAATAGTAAGGGGTTCTCAAAAGGGCCCCAAATAAGTTCCCAGGGTAAGGATTACCAACCCCATGTTGAAAAGAAACGTTGGTTCCCTCAGAAAAGCCTGCATGGAGGGGACCCATGAAGTGCTTTGCCTGTGGCCAGGAAGGGCATATCAGGGGGAGACCTGTGTCCCAAGCGGAAACAGCCCCCCACCTTAGCGCAGACACTAGGGGTGGTGAGTACAGCGCTTGGAGAGGGGGTGTGCCCAGTTAGTGGGGGGGGGGCAGCTGAATGAACCATAGTCTCCGAAGGTGAGGGTGAGGTGGTTCAGAGAACCCCCATGCCTAACAATACTAAGAGGTACAGGCAGTGGGTGACCATCAATGGTAGGGTGGTGGAGGCTCTGAGAGACACAGGAGCCAGTATGACAACTGTCTGCTCTCATCTGGTGTCTGAAAAGCAGGTAATCCCTAATGTGGTCCACCAAGTTGTAGCAGTAGACAGAAATGAGCACCAATGTCTCGTAGCTCAGGTTCCCTTTGAATTAAGGGGGGGTCTCATGTTCCAGGAGGGCAGCTGTCATATATCATTGACAGGTCCTTTGGGGCAGGACAAGACCTTTGATAGGTTTGCCACTCACTTCTATTGGCCCCCAATGAGGAAGACCTCAGATGCGTTCTGCAGGACTTGTCAAACCTGCAAGGCTAGCGGCAAATCTGGGAAGAGGTGAAAGGCTCCTCTTAAACTGTTTCCTGTTAAAAGCACCCCTTTTCAGCAGGTGGGCTAGGACAATGTGGGGCCTCCGGATCCTAAGACAGCAATGGGCAAAAGGTTTATCCTGGTCTTGATGGACCATGTCACTCGGTATGAGGAAGCTATCTCTCCCTTCACGTACAGGGATCTTCACCAATGAGGGGTTCTGCAAGGAGGTGGTAACTGACTGGGGTACCAATTGCATATTGTTGTACATAAAGGCCATATGGGATGAGTGTGATGTTACCTATAAGTTCACCACGCCTTACCACCCCCAAAGCAATATGTTGGTTAAAAGGTTCAACCATACCCAGAAGGGCATGCTTATGGGTCTCTCAGAACCCATGAGGCATAAGTAAGATGTCCAGTTACCATGCCTGTTGCTTGCCTACAGAGAGGTAACACAGAAAGGGGTTGACTTCAGCCCTTTTGAATTTCTGTATGGGCACCCCGTGACAGGCCCTCTCAGTTTGGTGAAGGAGGACTGGGAGCAAGATCCCGAGAAGCCACCCCAGGATGTATTCAGTTACATGCTGGCCTTCAGGAAGGAACCAGACAATCTGCTTCCGGAAGCTCGCACAGGAGAAACTAAAAGATAGCACGGAGGATATAAAACACTTGTACGACCTCTGGTTGAGTTTTAGCCTGGCCAAAAGGTGTAGGTGATGGCCTTAGTAGAGCGCTGTGTTCTACAACACAATTTCCTAACCTGTGGTCCATGGACCCCCAGGGGTCTGTGACACATTCCCAGGGGGTCCGCAGGCCTGGACCGGCAGAAAGGTTCTTCTCCAGCTTTGGCCTCTACAGAAACATGTGCGTGCTTTTATATCTGTTAATTCATCAGCAGCTTTAAAAGCACTGCAAAGTTCCTGGTAAGCTTTCCGACAAAAATAAAAGTGTCAAGATAACTCTGGTGATTAATGTACCTGCTGGAGAGATGAGAGATTTGTCTAGGAGCAGTTTTGACTCATCGGAGGTAGCACAGATGGTTAATATTCCTGCTGCAAAGAACATATATCATGCCAAATGTGCATAACACAGTGGGTTACTGCTTTTGTCACAGAGATTATTTTGTTACTCTGCAGTTCATAAGTTACTATCATAATATAGCACAGTGAGTTATGAACTGCCAACAAAGAACTACATGGAACAAATTAGAAAGTTATGTTTTTTCCCAGTCTTTCATTATCCCTATGCTGCTAAGAAAAAGTTTGCTTGCATAGGAATACACTATTATTAAAGTCAACACTAGCCACTCTCTTATGTTCTGAATCGTGAGTTTGTGTTTCTCCAGACCAATCACTCTTAGAAAATGCCTACCAGTGTGGATGATATGAATACTACACCTTGTAGTCCTCTGTAAAAAGTGTTCAGACACCATACATTGGTATGAGAGGTGCTTTAGATCAAACGAAATACATCTGATAGAGAGGCTATGGAGAGATGAGAGGCCCTTATTGTTTTACTTCCTTTCCCTACCACATATTATATAAAAAAGCTTTCTCAGATCTTATGTACCTAAAAAATATAAAAACAAAAATTGCTTGATAAATGTAGAATCTGACTTGAGAATTCAGCTCTGCTAAATAAAACCAAACATTGAAAAGTTAGTTGCCAAGATGCAGCACCAACCTTTTCATGAAAGTTATTAAATTTTTGGATTTTTTTAGCAATATAAAAAAATAATATCTTTACTAATTTGAGTATTTGTTTGGTGTGTACTTGTTTGCGTATTTTTGGGGAATTACTGTTTTAATGTTTGAAATTTAAATTGTAAAAATGGCTTGGAGGTCCCCAGCTTCCAGTAGTGATTCAGTGGAGGTCCTCAGGAGTCAAAACTTTGGGAACAACTAATCTACAAGACTATTGATCTGGGCCATTTGAGGTGAAGGAAAGCAAGAGTAATATCATCTACCTGGTGGACATGCATACTTCTAGGAACACTAGGGTACTGCACGTGAACCGCCTCAAGCCGCACTTCGAGAGGTCTGAGTTGGCCATGCTCTTGGTCATGGATGATGGGTGAAAGAGGAAAGTAAACCTCTCCCTGATCTTCTGTCCTCCACAGAGCAGGATGGGTCACCGGGAGGTGTGAACTTCTCCCATATTCTGACCCTAGAATAGCAGAGGGACTGTCACCACTAACTGGGACAGTTCTCACTAATCCTTGGAGTCACCCACTGGTGTACTCATGATATTCACACGTGGGACAGCCTACCTGTTAAGCACAAGTCTTACAGGGTGACTGATAAAGTGAGAAACTGTATCAAAGAGGAAGTCTATAAGATGCTGTAGTTAGGGGTGATTGAGCACTCCAACTGTCCTTGGTCCAGCCCAGTGATTCTGGTCCCCAAGGCTGCTCCACCCGGTATCACACCTGAACTGAGGTTCTGTGTTGACTACCAGGGGCTCAATGCCATCACTAAGACTGGTATGTTCCCCAACCCTCAGCTGATGAGCTCATTGGCAAGTTGGGAGCTTCCTAGTTCCTCAACAAGTTTGATCTAACATCTGGGTACTGGCAGATTGCCTTAACCGAGGGGGCCAAGAAGAAGTCAGTGTTCTCAACGCCAGAAGGGCATTACCAGTTCCGTGTTATGCCCTTTGGGGTGAAGAATGCTCCTACCACATTCCAGAAGTTCGTCAACCAGGTCCTAGCTGAGTTAGGGAATGCCAGTGCTGCCTGCCTGGATGACATTGCAGTCTTCAACTCTAGCTGGGAGGACCACTTGTACTACCTCCAGGAAGTCTTGAGGGTTCTGCAGAGTGCAGGCCTCACTATTGAGGCCAGTAAGTACCAGATAGGGTAGGAGTCTGTGGTGTACTTGGGAGACCAGTTAGGGAGCGGCCAGTGGTGCCGTACTAGTCAAGATTGACATCTTTCTGGCTCGGGCACCACCCAAGACCCAGACAGAGGTGAGAGCCTTTTTATGTCACACTGGGTACTACAGGAGATTCGCGAAGAGGTATGGCACAATTGTTATCCCCTTGACAGAGCTGACTTCCACAAAGCAGCCCTATCATGTGAACTGGACAGAAGCGTGCCAGACCGCTTTTGACATCCTAAAGGAGGCCATGTGCACAGCACCCATGTTCAAGGCTCCTTACTTCTCCAAAGAATCTGTGGTGCAGACAGATGTATTAGAGTATGGTGGAGGAGATGTGCTCTCACAGCTAAATGAAGAGGGCTTAGATCAACCTGAAACCTTCATTAGTAGACCGTTATTTTCCCAGGCACAGAGGTGGAGTGCAATAGAAATGGAAGCCTTTGCTGTGGTCTGGGCACTGAAGAAGCTAGGGGCCTCTACTTGTTTGGGACTCACTTCCAAGTTCAGGCAGACCACAGACCCCTTAGATGGTTAATGCAGATGAGGAGTGCGAATCCTAAACTGTTGAGGTGGTCCATCTCCCTACAGGGAATGGACTTTACATTGGAATGCTGCCTTGGCACAGAACACGTCAATGCTGACGGTCTGTCCAGGTTTTTCTGCCTTAGTGATGAGAACTCTCAAGAGGTTGGGTAGTTCTCCCCACTTTCAGCTCGGGGAGCAATGTTAGACCTGTCAGCTCTTGGTGTGGTTTCTCCTGCCTTTTTGGCTTCTGAACTCCTGTTTTTTGACACTGTGCTGAATTTAGTTTTTGCTGGCATTAGGACTCTGGGCACTTTACCACTGCTGACCAGTGCAGTTTTAACTGCCAGGTCGACCTGACACTCTGGCTGTTGTTTTGCTGTGCAGGCCGGCTGCTTGCTGCTTCTGTCATGGAAGTGAAAGGACTGGACTTTTGCTTTCTACATCATGCGTCCAAAAGTTCTCCAAGGACTTGGACTGAGCATACCTCCTGTTAGACATCTCAGGGACATCAAAGACTTCATCTGTCAGCATCTGGGCTCTTTTGCTGAGAGTTTTGACTCGCCAAGTGGTGCCAAATCCAGTTCCTGGGCCCTTGGGAGTGAGCTGTGGTGTAGCCAAGTACATTGACTCCAGAGCAACTTCACAATTGGTGCTGCTGTCCGAATCATGCCGCCGATTGCACCAGAGACATGGTCCCCACAGAGTGCAACCACTGCAACTGATGCTGCAGGCCCAACGCCACTGTAGCGCTTCTGAAGTCCTGCCACAGTGTGAGTCCTGAGTGCTGTGTCCCTGGTGTCTGGGACACCTGACTCTGAGTCCTCCGCAGCACCTGTGGACCTGTGGTGTGATTGTGACACTGCAAGTTGGCACCTCGCATCTTGACCTTCTGGATTCATCAAGGCAGCCAGATTGTAAGGAACTGGCACCTTGCCACTAATGCCACATCAACTCCCCTACAACTGTAAGGAACCTCACCTCCCCAATAGCAACAAGGAACCAATGCCATACCAGCTACAGTGAGACCTCACGTCCCCGACTCTGTGCAAAGTCTTTGTTTCCTAATCATTTTCAAAGGTAAAGTGCCTGGTATCCATGAGACCCAGTGACCGTCTCACACTCCCTTGCGAGTAGCGCTGGACTGTTGGAACTACTCAGAGCCACAAAAGCACAGCAACAATAAATAATTACACAGAATAAAATACAATATTTACAGTACATGTGATTAGATAAAATAATAAAATTAAATAAAATTAAATACACTCCCAGAGTAAGTTAATACATTCTTGCTAAAACCATTATACAGATAGAGGTTTCCCTCTGATAATCCAACTTGCCCCCAGGAATTTGGCAACAGCAATCACTAGCATTGGGCGAGTGTCTGATCTAAGAATTCAGAGAGCTAAGTCAGACATGTGAACTCCCAGCAGTCTAAAAGCCAGGGCCAGCCATTTCCTGTGTGAGGCAGTGTATGCAGGGCAGACAAATAGGACGTGAGGGAGGTTTTCACTGGGTGCTTTACAAGCTGGGCAGATGGTTGTTTAGTCATGTGACCAGTGACTAGTAAATAGTCTTAATGGCAGGGTGCCAATGCGGAACTGGAAGTACAACTTCCTTTCTCTTGGCACCGTGATTATGTCCCAGAAAGCCTCATAATTGCGCGCCTCTTTTAGGTTGGCGAAGTCACATGATAGTGTAGAGTGAAGAACAACCCTCATGTCTTCAGAATTTACCACGTGCCAGTACAATTTTTTGAGGTCATTTTTTGAAGGGAAGGAAGTAGTGGTTGGGGAATCCCAGAGTTCTCTAAGCTCAAGAGAGTAAAGTAGCCCCTTGATGTGTCTCAACCAGGGGATTCTATGAGAGTGGTCAGCTTCTAAGATGACCTGCATGGCTATAGTAAAGGAGGCAAGCTACCAGGTGGTCCAAAGACACCACCAATACAAGAGGGGACATAGGCAGACTTTGTGGTCAATGCATTTCATGCCTAGGTCTTTTAAAATGGGGAACAGTGGAGTACTTGGTGGGAGGGACACTAGCTTTCTTAAGAAATTATTTTCAGAAATCTTTATTACTTGGGCTTTGGCATAGCCCCAAAGTTACTGCCTTTGTTTCATATATCCAGATTGCGGGGCGTATTGGTTTGGTATGTGAGAGGTTAAAGTCCTTTATTAAGACCCCCGTTGTTTGCTTTAACTTCAGTGCTTGCTTTGCAATATGTGATTTCCAAGACATTTTTTCAGTTAACATTATGCCCAGGTAACTAAAAGTGCCAACCTTTTCAAGTGGAGTTCCCTCGAGAGTAAACTTTCCTCTAAATGATCTGTGTGGATTAAGTGTCATCAATTTCATTTTAGAAACATTGATTTCAAGTCCCAGTGTTGAGCAAAATTCCTCAAAACACATGAGGAGCTTATGTAATCCACTTGGTGTCTTGGATATCAGGAGTGTGTTGTTTGCAAAGAGCAAGACCGGAATTTTCTGTGTGCCTAGCGATGATGCGTCAGCCTCCAGTTTGAGTAAAGAGGGGACGATATAATTTATGTACAGGGAGGACAGAGTGGGGGCAAGGACACACCCTTGCTGCACTCCCCTTGACACCTGACACATGCATAGTTACCCTCATGGAGCTGAGTTAGTAAAACAAGAATGTGCTCTGGGATTCCCATTAGGGAAAAAACTTCCCACAACTTGTTACGGGGTACTAAATCGAATACGGATTTGAAGTCCACAAAAGCAACATACAGGTTCCCTTTACCAATAAAAACGTTTTTCCAGTATAAGAGCAGAAACCTGAGGGCTTGCTCAGTGGTAGATATTTTTTGCGAAAACCTGCCTGGAGGGGACTAAGGATGTTGCGTTCCGTCATCCAGTCTTGAATCTTGCCCAGAAGGCAATGACAGAGCACTTTCCGCACACAGTCTATTAAGCTAATTAATAGACTGCCTATAATTACTGGGGAGGCTTCTGTCGCCCTTTTTAGGGTTGAGCCTGCGTTGCATGCGCTCGCGCATGCGTATCGCAACGAGACTCTATAGTATTTAGAAAAGGGCTCAGAGCCCTGTCAACATCACGTCAGTGTTTTTTATTGGTTCGTGGGATTGCCTAATAAAATCTGCTTGCTTTCATTAGTCGAAGGCACGCATACGTCATGCCTTTTCCGGTGGCTAGCCCTCCTCCAGCGCAGCGACCAAGTACAGAAAACATGCGAGGCTCGCTGTTTTCCATCGGGCTCGAGGACTTCTTTTTCTCTAATTTACGAGTGCGATCTCGCTTGGCAGAAGTCGAACGCTTTACATAGTTAATTGCACTTTTTCCGGTTACGTATATAAAAACACTTTTGCCCGATCGGTGAAAAGTCGGGTTAGGAGTTTACAACGCTATCAGCTCTAACATGAGCAAACGTGAGACCCGATGAATTGCAAAAGCTTGTATTCATTCCTTGCATGTGCGTGCTTCACCCCTTTTGCTGAAAAAGATCTATTCAGAGCTAAGGAACGGGCATTGTAGACGGTAACCATCGCTTTTGTGGGCATTTGTCGTAATTGGCAACACATACACTATTTGAACAAAGCTGTGGTTTTGAAGAACGCAAAGACATTGCTTTATTACATTACTCAGCTACAAATGGCATGTGGTCGCCCCTGGCTTGAGAGAGTCGAACTTGTGCGGAAACAGAGCTCCCCAGCGCCAGCTGGGCGACCTGAGCCAACAGCAGCAACAGCAGAAGGAGGTCTGGGGGGGGATCACCGAGGGGGCTGTATCCCCCCCGGGAGGTTTGGGGAAGTGGAATGGCCCACGGGCGCCGTTGGGCGCCTTTTGGGCTATTTGTGAGCAGGTATTTATACCTGCCATTTTCTTGGGTCGCCACCATTTTGTTGGTGACGACGAAGTAGGCGGTGGGGAGGTTTTTTCGGTCTGGTCGCGGGTGGCGTTTAAAAAAAAAAAACGTTTCCTGGCAAGGAAACGACTATAGCGTTTAGTCAGAGGGTTTCAGTAAGTTTTGGCACTTACCAAGGTTTCCTGGCCTCATGGGGGTTCCGTTAGCCGACTCCAGGGTGCAGGAGGCACTTCGGCTGTTGAGGGAGGCAGGGCGCCTCGACCTCATCCAGGGCGAGTTGGGGGCCCCGTCGCGACCTCCGCGGCGGGCATCTGGTGGTGTAGCGGCGGCGGTTTTGGCCTGCTCGGAGCCCCGAGGAGCGGCCAGCCGCCAATTGGTGAGGGGAAGGGGTGGGGGGAGGTTGCGGGCGCGGGGAGAAGGGCGGCGCGCAGGTGCGCGGTCTTTTGGGGATCGGCGGGTAGTGGCCCGGGATTCCCCGAAGCGTCGGAACGCCGCGGGGCGCGTACACATCTCGGGTGGGGGCGCGCCCGCGGCGGCCGTTAGTAGGCGTGGCCGGGTCCTCTCGGGGAGAGGACCGTCTCTGGTGATGGCAGCGCGAACTGCTGCAGCTAAGGGCAGGACGGCCGCGCGGGCGCGTGTCGGCGCTCAGGAGGCATAGTGACGGGCAGGGGGGGGCCACAGGTGTGAGGACCGGGAGCGAGGTTTTGGGGCGGGCCCCCGCCCCTGGACAGGAGCAGGTCATTCCTGTGTCAGGGGAGGCGGCAGCACGGGAAAAAGGAAAGGCAGAAGAGGGGCAGGTAAGGTCGGTGGGGGGGTTTGAGAGAAGGGTGGGGCTGGGAAGCTTGGAGTGGAGTGAAGGGGAGGGTGAGGAGAGGGAAGAGGGGACGGAGGGGTGGGAGGGAGAGGAGTTAGAGGAGGTTTGGGGGGGAGGGGGAAGTGGGATTGGGGGAGGGGGAAGAAGTTTGGGGAGTGGAGGAGGATGGTATTACGCTTCGTGTACTACCCCCTCGCCGTACGGGGGGGAGTCTAATGATGTTTTTCACTCATTGCAGGATCCGGTGCAGGAGCGGCGGTCGCAGGTCCCCCTGCGCAGGGGTATTCGCGAGAGGCAGCAGGTTTTGGTTCCAGGTAAGGATCAAAGGGGGGTAGTTTCGGTAGGGGTGGAGGCGAAGTGGGGGGAAGGGCAGGATCGGCTTTATAAAGGGGTATACGTAAGCGATATCGGGGTCGGGCCCGACCCGGAGTTTGGTAAAGGGGAGCAGGCGAACCAGGCGGCTCAGGCTGAGGCGAAAGGGGAGCAGAAGTCGGGTGGGGGGTCAGAGAAGCGGGAAGGAGAGAAAGCTAAGAAACTGCCTTATATGGGGACAGCAAAGCCTTTGGGTGCTCACTTAATGCTGGCGACAAAGGAGAAAATTTGGAAGGGTGAGTATGTAGAAATCTTGAAGTTACTTCACAGGGAGATTAGAGCTAAGGAGGGTTCAAAAGAAGAGGAAAATGAGTTGGCAAAACGACCCAGGGTACCGGTTACGATCGAGAATTGGACGGCTGCCTTTCTAATTTATGCCAGTGTTTATTGTGAGCGCTTTCCCGAAAGGGCGGTGGCGCTTTTTAAGTACATGGATGTGATTCGGAAGGCTTACCTTAACTACGGTGGGTACACATGGGTTCAGTACGACGAAGAGTTTTGGGCCCGATTGGCGGTGGATGAGGAGGTAAAGTGGGGAGAAATCGATGCGGACCTGTGGCAGCACACTGAGGGGCCCGCAAAATTTGGTAAGACTGTGTATACAGCCAGCGGACTACTGATTACTTATCAGCCCTTTCGGGACCGCCCCACTCAGGGTGGGGCAAGCGGTACGGCTAAGGGAGGGTACCCAGCTGGGACCTTGCCCTCAAAAACAGGAGCTTGTTGGGACTACAATAAAGGGTTATGTACCCGCGAATATTGTAAGTTTCGACATGAGTGCCCACGCTGCGCGGGACGACACGGGTCGTGCATTGTAATGTCTCTGCTGCCCAAGGAGTCGGGCAGCTACCCAGGGGCAACAAGTCAGCGGAGGGGCTGCGCAACAGATCGGTCGTTACAGGGGAGGACAAGGGCCATTGGGAAAAAGCTTGTACACCAGTTGACTTGGTCAAGTTGGTCCCATGGTTGCGACTTTATGATGACAGGGATGCGGCTGCGACGTTGTACCACGGTTTTTCCGACAGGTTTTCTTTGGGTTATGAAGGGCCTCAGGAGCGACGTTGGGCGGAGAACTTGCGGTCAGTGCGGGGAAAGGAGGCCACTGTACAAGAAAAGCTATGGAAGGAATTGGATGAGGGACGCATGGAAGGTCCCTTTGGGGAATGGCCACTAGACAATCTTATGGTTTTGCCTATCGGCATAGTGCCCAAGAAGGAGCCGGGTCAGTATCAGCTGATACATCATTTATCTTGGCCTGAGGGTTCGTCCGTAAATGATTTCATACCGGTGGAGCGGACCAAGGTGTCCTATGCTTCGGTTGATGTGGCCATAGAGTTGATACAGGGTATCGGACCGGGAGCAGTTATGGCCATAACTGACATTAAGTCAGCTTTTCGGTTATTACCAGTCCATCCTGATGATTTCTGTTTGCTGGGAATTCAGTTTGGGGGCCAATGGTATGTGGACAAAGCGCTGCCGATGGGATGCTCCACATCATGCGCCCTGTTTGAGTGTTTCAGCACCTTCCTTCAATGGATTTTTGTGCGGGTGTCGGGGCACAGGGCTGTGACACATTACTTGGATGATTTTTTCTTCGTTGGGCCGCAAGAGACGGACATATGCGCAGTTGCGTTGCAGCGCTTTCAAGAGCTCATGGCGGACCTGGGTGTGCCCCTGGCCCCTGAGAAAACGGTTGGGACCTGCGCGGCGCTAACCTTCTTGGGCATCGAATTGGACACTATATCCATGGTGGCGAGGCTACCCGTTGAAAAGAAAGAGGTCATGCTAAGAACCTTGATGGCAATTTTACGGTGTAAAAAGGCAACAGTGAGAGACATTCAAGTTTTGCTGGGCCACCTCAACTTTGCGTGTCGGGTGGTTAGAGCCGGGCGGACTTTTTGTAGAAGGCTGGGTTTCGCTCTGGCAGGAGGTAAGCTCCCACACCATCATGTGCGGTTGAATGCGGGAGTAAAAGCAGATATAAGGATGTGGGCGGTCTTTTTAGAGCACTTTAATGGCATTCCCCTGCAGTCTTGGCAGGTGGTGGACTGGGACGTTAAAATTTTCTCAGACGCAGCTGGGGGTCGGGGTTTGGTTTGTACTGGGACGGTAAGTACTGTGCGGAGTCTTGGCCGGCGTCTTGGAAGGGGGGCGGACGCAGCATGGCGTTTTTAGAATTTTTTCCCCTGGTTGTGGCATCATGTGTCTGGGGGAGATTTTTGACCCATCGGAGGGTTCTTTTTCGAGTTGACAATTTAGCCGTCGTTCATATTGTGAACAAGCAGTCCGCGCGGGATGTGCAGGTGCTGCGACTGCTGCGCCTTTTTGTTCTACACTGCCTGCGACATGATATTCATTTTACCGCGCGACACGTGCCGGGGGTGAACAATGACATTGCGGATGCGTTGTCTCGTTCACAGTGGGAGAGGTTTCATGGGCTGGTTGCGGGCGAAGACTTATGCAGGACGTGGATGCCCGACGTGCTTTGGGCTGCGGGCGACACAGAATGCTTCAGCTGCTGCTAAATTCCCTGGCGCCATCTACTCAACGGGCGTATCTGCGGGCATGGTGAGAATTCACGAGGTTGGGAGCACGCCGTCGGATCGCTTAGAGGGATAGAGTGGAAGACGTGGTATGCTTTATTTTGGACTTGGTCGAAAGACGTCAGTCCAGGGTCACCATTGCGGGTAAATTGGCAGGTATTGCTTTTATGGGCAAGTTGCTCTGGGGTTACCCACCTTCGGCTGGGGAGTTGGGTCAGCGCATTTTGGAAGGGTGGGAGCGGGAGGGGGGTAGGCAGGGGCTGAGGAGACAACCTTTAACGTTGTCATTATTGAAGGAGGTGACTGGGGTTTTGTCGGAGATTTGTTATGACGAATGGGAATGCCACACTTTGATGACATGGATGTTTTTCGGAGCTTTTCGAGTATCGGAGTTGTTGGGGGCCCGTGGGTCTGGTAGGGTGCTATGGGACGACGTTTTGTTCAGGGGTGATCACCTGGTTTTACCGCTCGGGAGGACAAAAGCGGACCGGGTTTTGGGTCGAGGGTTATTTTGCCGTCTTATCCGGATCACGCGGTGTGTCCCTTAAGATGGGCACGGGAGTGGCGCGCTGTGTCTTATGAAGCAGGGCAACCTGTTTTCCGACATTTTTCGAAGGAAGGGGTGACGAACTATCAGTTGCTTCGAGTGCTGCGCGCGGGCTTGAGAAGAGTAGGGCAGAGTGAGGGGCTTTTTGGCACCCATTCTTTTCGGATCGGGATGGCAACAGAGGCGGGGTGCAGAGGATGGTCGGATGCGCGTATAATGGCGTTAGGGCGATGGCAATCGGATGCGTACAAGCGCTACGTGCGGCAAGCGGGACCGGGTTTGGGCGGCGCGCATTAACAGGTTTTACTTTTGTTTTGCCACAGGTTCTGTCCCGGGTCCTGCAGTGTAGTTTCTCCAGATATGGGTTGTGGGCCATTCGTTCGTGAAGTGGGCACAGCGTCAAGCTCGGGCTATAGTTTTGGGTGACAATTTAGGTCTCGACAGGGACAGATATAGGGTGAGGTGGCAAGGAAAGGGGGGCACGCAGTGGGGACAGTTATTAGGGACTTTGAAGGAGATGAAAGGCCAAGGGTTTTGTCCTGATGTCTTGTTGCTACATGTAGGGGAAAATGACATGGTGAGGATGACGGGGTTGGACTTAATTAAGGATATGAAGGGCGACTCGTTGCAGATATGGAGGTTTTGGCATGGTTGCCATATTGTGTGGACAGCTTTTGTGCCACGTAGGGTTTGGAGAGGGGCCAGGAAGCTGGCAGCGATTGAAAAGGCAAGATGGAAAGTAAATAAGGAAATGAAACTGTTTTGTATTTCGCAGGGCATCACGTGTATTGAACATAGTGATTTGAGATTTGAGGACAAGGAATTTTTTCGAGATGACGGTGTGCACCTGTCATTTATAGGCATGGAGCTATACCTTTTGCAACTAAAAGAGGTTTTTTGGTTGCTTTTCAGGGAGACTTAGGTGGGGGGTGGGGGGCAGAAAAAGGCAGTGCGTGCCTTTTTCTGGTGGCGGGGGGTTGGGACGGATCAGGAATGTGACAACAGAGAAGGGAGACAGGGCCGACAACATACTCGCGGGAAAAAGGGAGTGAAGAACAGGACAAATAAGGACAGATAGGTCGACTTTAAGAATAGTTACGTGGACTTTCGTTGATGACAACAGGGTTTACAGTCAAAGGTTTACAGGACATGCGGTTTAAAATGGGGGGAGGGGGTGGGATGAGTAGGGGTGGGGGTGAGAGGTTACAGGAAGTTTTATGTATAGTGAGGTTTTTAGTTTTGTGAGGCGTACAGCCTAGGGTATGTAAATTGTGAGTGCACCTGTTTCCAATAAAGCGGCCTTTTTCACACATCAACAAGCCGGTGTGGTATCCTTCTTCCCCAAGGAGGTCCCGGGGGGGATCACCGAGGGGGCTGTATCCCCCCCGGGAGGTTTGGGGAAGTGGAATGGCCCACGGGCGCCGTTGGGCGCCTTTTCGGCTATTTGTGAGCAGGTATTTATACCTGCCATTTTCTTGGGTCGCCACCATTTTGTTGGTGACGACGAAGTAGGCGGTGGGGAGGTTTTTTTGGTCTCCCGACCACCCTCCCCAATTTTGGGGCGGCAGTTTTTAGTGAGGGTTTTTTTCTTTTAAGGGGTTTTTAGGTCGTTTAAGAGCATTGGTAGGCTGGGCTTGGTTGAAAACGGGTGCACAATTAAGGGGACGGTTGTAGTTGTAATTGTCGCTGAGGAACAGGTGCAGTGGGGGGTTGTGATGGATCAGGAATGTGACGACAGAGAAGGGAGACAGGGCCGACAACATACTCACGGGAAAAAGGGAGTGAAGAACAGGACAAATAAGGACAGATAGGTCGACTTTAAGAATAGTTACGTGGACTTTCGTTGATGACAACAGGGTTTACAGTCAAAGGTTTACAGGACATGCAGTTTAAAATGGGGGGGGGAGGGGGTGGGATGGGTAGGGGTGGGGGTGAGAGGTTACAGGAAGTTTTATGTATAGTGAGGTTTTTAGTTTTGTGAGGCGTAAAGCCTAGGGTATGTAAATTGGGAGTGCACCTGTTTCCAATAAAGCGGCCTTTTTCACACATCAACAAGCCGGTGTGGTATCCTTCTTCCCCAAGGCTAGGGATTGGCACCCGGGGGAGGGCACGCGCTGGTGACCTGACAGGGGATGTTTTGTGTATGGCTTCCTGGCAGGAGAGAGGAAACGAGATTGAGCTGCAAAACGAGCATGGAATGGGACCGAGAGAGGCAGGTGCCTATGCTACAAGGTCCTATTCATTTAGGATTCTTAACATGGGAACACGTTTAATAAAGCCATGGCAGTTTTAAAAACTATGAGAGAGCAGAGAATCAGGAGTGCTCGAGGGGCTTTGTGGACTGAGACGAGCCGGAAAGTTATTTTCTGTCAGAACAGAACTTGTGCTGAATGGGGAGACTTTGACCAATGCTTGTGAGGTAATCCTTTTTAGAAAAGGTACAGTTCAGAGATTAGAGCTCAAATTTAATCCGATTATTTCACTATGAAGCTAAATGAATGGAGAGTTATTGATGTGTCTTCCCTAAAGTTCATCTTAAACAAAAAGAAAAGATTGTCTGCGCCTTAACACATCGAAAACACATTAAAGATTCCGTAAATTTACACCTATCTTTCTCCAGAGATCAGACTAGCCCCCAACCGCCTTTTATTTAAAGACAACGTTATGGATTACTAGTGACCTCAAACTTCAAGTTTAAATTCGCTTCTCTCAAATTTTTTAGATACTCTATAGTATTCGACTGTTTTTGCTTGTAAAGCACTCAGCTGTCTTTGGGTGTGATGTCTGCTGTAAATACCTCAAACAAAGGAAGTCATATTCCTGAGGTTTCAAATCTCTGCAGAGAAGCCGGAGGCTTTTAAATGTCGGTGCTCCAATTACCAAGGCTGCGTAGACTGAAATTCACCTCATGTCTCTTTAATCCGCCACCAGAAACTCCTTGCCCCTTAATCTCACTCTAACAGGTTCCCGCTGTCTCAATATGAGACATTTTTTCCCACATTTCTCTTCCTTCTCGTTCAGCTCTCTATGCTTTTCCCTCTTGCTCTCAAAAATGAGTGCTGGTCACCAAAAATGAGCACCACCGGCAAACCCCGTCTCAAATTGAGAAATGGGTCTTATACCTTGTATAGCAGTTGCAATAACCCAGTGTTAGTATAGCCCCTCATCCATTTCGAGAGGTTTGCATAAAGCAGCATATTTTTCCATCTTGGCAAAACATGCAGATAAACATGTTGCAAAGCAGCTGTATCTACAGCACCTCGTTTACCACTTGGTTTAGCACATACATTTTAACACAATTATTACTTTGGCGGGCAAATATGTCAGTTATAGTAGTCCCAAGGAGTAACCTGTGCTGTGAAAAACTGTGCCAAACGGTTCGCATTGGTATGGCATACTATAGTTATGTCGAATGGCTGTTTTTGTTCAGTGCCAAAACTCATGAGCATCGGGGGGTTTGATTTTTATGTTACCAACATGTGATTTAGTCCCTAAGTTTAGTGTTCCTGAGTCTTACTTTGCTGGGGCTGCTGTTTTTGTGAGCCATTTTTTGTCATTTTGGTTTTGATTAACTTTTAATTTGAAGTGTTAAATGCATGTGGTATTACCATACACCAAGCATTTCCATGGAGGGAGTTTTACCATTGACTATTCACATACAGCACCATTTGCTTTCATAATGTCAGTTTTTAACATGAAGAGATGTCCGGTTTGGCCTCCTATCTTTGGTAACTTTAAGGACTCCTAGAGGTTACCACCTTCTATTAATTAGAATATTTTCCTACAGTATTTTCATCTATTTCGTGTTGTTGTGTGATTTTAAATCTGTGGTATTTAGCAAATGAGTATTATTGTAGCATTTGGCGTTTAACCACTCAAGGAATTTACCTGGTTTTAGGGCAATACAGTAAAATGTATTGTGCTTGCCCCTGTGGCAACGACTATGAAATTTGGAAATTACTGAAATTCTGGTGGCTGAGTTCAGACCACTGAAAGGGGTGTGAGCAGCTAGACACTGATGCATCAGTGACAGAGAGACGACAGTCTGAGTAAGAGACCTTCTGAAGTTCTGAGAGAAGGTTAGTCATGATTCCTTTGGCAATGAATCCCAGAGCTTCAGGAAAATATTAAAGCCAGATGACTGCATTGTGCAACTAATTATTCTGGAAAGGGAGGGGCGCAGCGATAAGTGCAGTAGTACAGACTCATTTCATGCCATTCCAAGATGTTTTAATTGAATGAACAAAAGGCGCCAAAGTGATCCCAAATGGTGTATCGGGGTATGAGACTAAAATGTTGAGGGAAGAAGGATCAGACTAAAGTCAGTGTAGTATTTGCAGCTATTATGCAGTCACCACTGGAGACCACAAGTAAGGAACTAACAGTTGTGAAATCTAGGGCAAGGTAAAACATGACACCGCCTTATGTTTTGAGGGAGAAGATAGACAATATAGGCATACCAGTAATACCTATAGTGTCAATTAGGCCTTAGCTTGCAGTCTGCTGACCCACCAGATCAACAATATTCTGGTCTTTGGTCCCCTGACCTCCAACTTCCTGCCAAATTTAGAGATTCCTGCCAGACAGATATTTCTGCCTGTCCCTCTGGTGCTCACTGTGTTATTGGACTCAAGCTGCACTTCAATGAAGAGGACCAAAAGGCAAAAACTGGCGTGAGATTGCTTGAGTTCATTTCTGAAGGGCACCTGGTCTGGCATTTCAGGCTGGACTGTTTTTCTTGTAGCAAACACAAGACAGATTTCCATGTGACTGGCCACTATCTAGAGAGGTGTAGTGGGAAAAACAAAGATAGACTGGAATTCTTCCTGAATAATTACTGGGGGCTGAGGTTAATTCAACAATTCCACCCATCTCTTTTTAGGTCGAGCACGCAAGCACTGCGGCCTGTTTTAAACTATCTGTGGGCTTTTAACCACGCCCACTGCATGCCCATCACTATAGCTCGTTCATGGGCTTGCCTTTCAAAAATCCTTTGTTATCATTGGTAAATGCTTTACGTTTGTTCCTCCTTGGGGCAGTTTTGTTACCGGCTTGGCCATCAACCCCGTTACATGGATAATTGCACATTTGCCGATATGTTTGTCTGAGAGTGAATTTCTTTTTTCCTTTTGTGTCTCTTCTTTGTGCTCATGGCGACCGAGGCTCTTTGAATCGACAAGCTTATGTTAACTGCTTTACTTCTTATTTTTAATTTATGTGACAAGAAAAGTCCAGTTAGGAATTTACAACGCTAATAGCTTTAACTCAAGCAAACGCGAGACCCATTGCATTGCAAATGCTTGTTCAAAATTGGGACAGCAATGGCCCCCTTCCAAGACTCAGGGATTGGCGCCCCAGATGCTATTGCATTCGCTATGATGGTGATACATCTTGACCAGATTGCTATATCTGTTAAAAATAGGTCTGCTGGAACACCATCCGCACCAGGTGCCCTCCCACACTTTAGAGAACCTAAAGAATATGCTATGTCCGCTTGGGAAAATAGTTGCAACACTGGAGGGGTGGGTGTTAGGGTAATATTTGAGCAAGTGTCCTTAAGTAGAGAGGTAGAACTATCATGGTTGTGAGAGTACAACCCACTAAAGTGCTCTACCCAGTCCTTTGGTGCAATATTAGTTGTAATGTTCAATTCGCTGTTTGCAGTGCCGCCAGGGTCCAAAATGTGCTCCAGTTCCTCTCTTGTCCAGCGTCACTAAGTGCAGCCCACCACTTGTCGTCTTGTTCACTTTTAGCTTTGTTGATAGCTGATTTGTAAGACTTTCTGGCTGAGCTAATTGCATTTACATCCTTAGATTTAATAGCTTGGATTAAATGCTTGCTTGAGGAGCGTCACACTTTGTTAAACCAGCAATGCCTACCCTTGAGCCTCTTACTGTCAGAGGCTATGTCAGCCGAGAAGAGGGCTGCAATACCCTTAAAACATGAGGTGAGAGTTAAGCTTATTTCCTCGTTGGGGATTGTGGAGCCCACCTCTAAGCCTGTCAATGTGGTCCTCAGGGTGTTGTTAGCAGCGTCAATGAGTGTAGGTCAAGCCAGAACCTGGTTCCACTTTAGGTAGCGTTTGTCATTAACCAGACTGATTCCCTTTGGTGCTTTAACTTACTTGTTGATCATGGACAGGTGGTTGCACAAAGCTGACAAGTGGACTGAGAGAGGATTATGGTCACTTTCAGATCTCTCAATAACCATCATGTCAATGACTAAAGACCATAATCTTATGTCAACTAGACAATAATCAATTCTACTGGTGTGGTTGTTATACGTCTTACAACCCTTCATGTCTGATTTGGTCCTGCCATTGAGTGCCCTAAGTCCAAATTCTATAGTCAATGTTTTTACTTGAACAGCAAATTGTGACCACCTTTTAATGGGTGGGCTATCCAGGGCAGGGATAGACCATACCTGATCCTCCTCGTGGGTGGACCCAAGATTATCCCAGTCAAGAGGTTCAAATGTGACGTTAAAGTCACCTGCCATATCAATTTTGTAATGCCGGGGACAGTTTTGCAAAAATGCCTCTAGAATGCAGATGGTTTTGGAAACCCGACCCCCCAACCCCTCTGGTATAGATGTTAAAAATAATCACAACTGTATCAGCCCGAAATGATAGGCGGAGATCTAGCAGGTCGGGGGAATCAATGGATAGCTGTGATATACGGCAGTTTAGTGATGTTCTAGTCCAAATGGCTAGATCCCCAGAGGGCCTGCCTCTGGTACTGGGCAGAGCAGGAATATAAAAGTTGGACTAGCCAGTTCGAAAAAGTGGGTCGGTCGACCATGTCTCTTGAAGAAGACATATGTTGTGTTCCTCAATAAAGGAGGTAAAGGATGGGAGGGGGAGGATAGATCTCAGACCTGACACATTCCCTGAGACAAGTCATACCCTGTGGTTGGATGGACAGCCCTGTCCACTGACATACTTGAGAGTTTGGTTACCAGAGGGTTATTTCACAGGTGAGGTTGCTTGGGAGGAGAGGGGTCGTCCTCACTATTGTCCAGCGAATCCTGTATCGAGTAATAGGGGGGACCTGACCTGGTCCTAAGTGCGGTATTCTCATGCTTTGCTATCTGTTCGTGGGTTAATAAGCAAGATTCACAGGGGAAAGAATGTACAATATTATCACGGCTATGCAAAGAGTCACGGGTGGTCTGGTAGAATCTGTAAGGAGAAGAAATGTGAGCACTTACAGAGGCAATATTGGGGACAACAGCCAGGCCAAAGACAGTTGTTTCATGTAAGTCAGGGGAAAATTCAACATGTACTTCAGATGATGCTTTAAGTCAATCATTCTCACTAAGAGCAGATGGATTACCTGTTGGGCAATGGATGGGACGAGCCCTACAGTATACAGATGGACTAGGGTATTTGAACTGGATACAGGATTGCCCTGGAGCACTTCTCCTTGCGTCTAGGGCCACCAGGTTGTACAACATACTCCTATCCCTAAATGTCAACTGTAGAATGTCAAAGTGCGTGCCTAGGTCGGGCCTTCTTACTGCATCAATTATATCCTCATGTATTACAGAGTAATAACCTCTTATGTGGCAAATCTAAAGAATTGCCTTATTTCTAATGGAATCTCCCCCTTCTCTTTGTGCCAGTGGGTGTAGCTTGGGAACATTGACCATTAGAACAGTCCTTGTAGATTGGAGTTGGTGAATGACAGCTTGTGCAGTGTATTTAGGGACAGTGTTGCTTGTGGATTTTGCAGTTAGATAGCAGGCATTGAATGCCTTCCCTGAGCCTACGCTATTGGGTGGGGAGGGGCTGATCGGATTTCTTGATCTTAGCATCAGCTAGAGGTTGGTCAGCACAACTGTTTGCTAGCTTTCTGGACAATTTCGTCATGGTACCTGAATGGTTTGGCATTGGGTTGCGGTAATGATTTATGGAGGTCGTTATGTCTAGAGAAATTAGCTGCTTGACTATTGCAATTAAGGAATTAACCATAGACTTAAGTTCTGACACCTCCCTCTTAAAATGTTGTATGCATAACATGTGCTGTGCATTTGACTGGTCTGAGTGCTCATTTACATCTACATCTACTGACCCACCCACCCAGTGTTTAAGTTGTGGTTGTTCTTTCCGGCACTTATTTTTGAGGGCCGGGGCTTATTCATATGCCTCAACCATTTGCTGCGAACAAAAGACACACATGGGAAAGACGGATGAAGGGAAAAATGAAAAAGCGTTACAAAAAGTAAAAAGTTGCAAGAGTGAGCTGATGGGGCAGCGAGTGGCTGTAAATAGATTAAAGAGGCCCGAGATGGCTTCAGGATTACGCCCCCTGAGTATTCCATGTTCACCGATTTAATTACAGCAGCTGCATGTTTAAGAGGAGGGCTTTGGGCACCGGCACCTCTGTATTTACAAATTAAGCACTGCACACACCCTGATGCCTGGGCCAGGGTCGTCCTGTGAGTCTGAGATATTTATTAAAGGGGTAAAGCGGTTGATACACTGAATAGGGTGGCTAGGATCAGTTGGAGGCTTATCCGCTGATAATGGGGGGAGCATGGGTGATGAAATCCCCACCCTCCCCCTGACCTGTGGAGGCTATAGCCTGTTGGCTGTGTTTTACAAATATGTCATCAATTTTCTTGTGACCAGCACCCTTCCTGACTGGGGAGCACTCTCCCCCAGTTCAGTTGGGTCTGCTATCTGGGGAGGAAGTTAAGATTCCTTCACATTCGTCAAGGAGGTTGTCAATTCTGTCCATAACACAGTTATTGGCTGCATGCTTGTGTCGTTTCCACTTAGTTTTTAACACCGCCCCTGCCCAGCCATCTATTGCTTTCCTTTTGCCCATTGAAACTGTAATTGATAGATAAGTGTTCTATAGAAAGTTAGTTTAATGATACACCTACAGGAAGATACAATAGTGGCAAGAGTCAACAGTGCCTGCTTAGAAACAATTTTAGGGGGGTGGCCCAGTCCAGCCTCCTTCAAGCTACGATGGGCGTGGACGGACCCGCCATTGGCCTGGGCTTGGCCTGGGCACGTCCCACATCGCAAAGTGCCCCCACACACTATATAGCGCACGTTGGTCTGGTCAAGTGGATGCAGGTGCTGGTAAGATGGCCACCTCCTGGGGCCACAAAGCAGTCTGGGATATGTAGCCCCTTTCAGAGCGCCACAAAGTGCCCCCACGCGCTATATAGCGCTTGTTGGTCTGGTCAAGTGGATGCAGGTGCTGGTAAGATGGCCGCCTCCTGGGGCCACAAAACAGTCTGGGATACGTAGTCCCTTTCAGAGTTCTAGGAGCGTACCACGCTGTGATGTGCCTCCACGCGCTATATAGTGCTCCTTGGTCTAGTCAAGTGGATACAGGTGCTGGTAAGATGGCCGCCACCTGGGCCCACAAATCAGTCTGGGATATGTAGTCCCTTTCAGAGTTACAGGCGTGTCCCAAGCTGCAAAGTGTCCCCACGCACTATATAGTGCTCGTTGGTCTGGTCAAGTGGATGCAGGTGCTAGTGAGATGGCCGCCTCCTGGGGCCACAAAGCAGTCTGGGATATGTAGTCCCTTTCACAGTTCCAGGCACGTCAAGACGTCATGATAGCCCCAGCTGGAGCTATTGTGTTTCTAAATGCTTCATTGAGATTCAATCTTTAAAAATGTGTGTCTTGACTTGTGTATGTTGGATCTTTCCTGCTTTGGCCTTGTTTTACTCAGACAAATATTGGCTATTTTTCAAAACTGGTGTGGAGTACTTTTGTGGTGTTTTCATTGTGATACTGTGATACTGTGTGTGTATGTAACATACTTATACATTGCCTCTGAGATAATCTGGCTCATGCCAAGCTACCAAGGGGGTGAGCAGGGGTTTTCTTAGCTGTGTGACTCCCTTACCCTGACTAGAGAGAGGGTCCTTACTTAAACAGGGTGGAAACCACTACCAACTAGAGACTCAGGGGCATATTTATACTCCGTTTGCGCCGATTGTGCGTCAAAGAATTTGACGCACAATCAGTGCAAACGTTGCCCCATATTTAAACTCTGACGCCCGAGCCCGCGGATGACAAAATTCCACCGTGCGCGTCATTTCTTGGATGCGGCAACCCGCCCAGCGTTAATGATATGCAGGGTAGGCGTTCCCGTCCAAAAAACGACGCAAACAGCCGTATGTCGTATTTATGCTTCCGGGCAAAAATGACGCACGGCCGGGAGGCGGAGCCAGAAAATGACGCACAGCCCGATTTACGTCAAAATTTAACGCCTGGGTCAGGGCAGGCATTAAAATGGGGCAAACATACCTGTAATTAATCAGAACACACAGAACAAACAGCAGAGCAGCAGAGCAGCAACAGGGAGCCATGGAGGTGATTCTTATCCAGCGTGCACGCAGAGCCCAGCAGCAACGACAGCAGCTACCACAACACCAGCAGGGACCCCAAAGGCAGCGCAGAAGGCAGGAGAGGATATTCCGCCCAAGAACAACCCTTCAGGGCCTCAGGGAACACAACATCATACAGAGGTACCGGTTGAACTGGCAGGCCATCCAGCAGCTGCTGCGAAACATTGAACAGCAGTTGGCCCCCACTTTGGTGACACCCCACACCATACCAACAGAAACAAAGCTGCTTGCCGTACTTCACATGCTGGCAAGTGGCTCATTTCAAACAACTGGTGCCCTGGTTGGCGGAATCTCACAACCATCTTTCTCCACATTTCTGCCAAAAGTACTGGATGCCATCATTCGCCTGACACCCCGCCACATCTGCTTCCCTAACACACTGCAGAAGCAGCAGGAAACTAAACAGGGGTTCTATGCAATCAGTGGCTTCCCACACGTCCTTGGTGCAATCGACTGCACACATGTACGCCTTGTGCCACCTGCTGCGACTGAACATCTCTACCGCAACAGGAAGCACACACATTCAATCAACGTGCAGGCCATAGTTGATCACCAAGGAATGTTCACAAACATCGTGGCTAAATATCCTGGGAGTGTCCATGACTCATTCATCTTCCGTCACTGCACCATCAACCAACACTTCCAGGATGGACGGTATGGCAATGGACTACTTGTTGGTAAGTACTAAAACCTACTTATTCACACACTACACAGCAACCCTCTAGAACACACAACACATACACCACAACAGCAACATCTAGACAAGAACACACTGAGGTCCTGACATTACTAGCCATGTTTCGTAAGTCACCATTGAACCTGTCACACATTGGAATTTACTGTACAGCCTAATGTTAAGACATTAATGAGTGTGGTAGCCGAAATGTCACCTTGCAAATTGTAAGTGTCACAATGACCTTTACATTAATACACTGCCTAAGTCTAAAGGTATGGGATGTCCAGGGTACTTTCATATGAACGTGCTAACAACACTTATAAATTAAACTCTACATTGAACTATCTACTCAACCCAAGTGAAGACACAAGGACACCTGTATCACAAGTCACCACAATGTTAGGGAGGGCACACTGCACTGAAAATCACAAAACATAATGATGACAAACTGTTAGCAGACAAACACGTGCTCAGCCAAGGTAAAAACACAATGTAGATGGTATAGCCTACAAGTATAGGATGTCACATCAGTACACAAAAGAGTCACAGACAACACAAGACAACTACTGCCATGAACGGTCTTTTCAATAATGCAAGCTACATCAACATGATCCCATTGTTTTTTTTCTTTCAGCTGATCAGGGGTATGGCATCCAGCGATGGCTAATGACACCATTTGGGAACCCGAGTACTGCTGCAGAGCGGGCATACAACGACGCCCATAAGAGGACATGCCGCATTGGCGAGCGGACCTTCGGCATCCTCAAGTCAAGGTTCCGCTGCCTCGACATCATCGGTGGTAGCCTACTATATTCCCCCGAGATGGTCTGTAGGATCATACTAACATGTGCAATATTGCACAACATTTGTGTCAAAAGGAACATACCCCTCCTCGAACGAGACCCATACATGCCTGAAGACGAGGAAGAGGAGGATGCTGCTCTGCAACAGGAGGGGGAACAACCAAACACGGCTGCTGGAGTGCGTAGGCGCCAACAGATTGTAAATAATTTCTTTTCATAATTATCACCATCACCACTTTATGCACTATTGTAAATAAACACTGATAACAAACACCACATCATGGTTTGGCCTATTCATTTCTGCCCACCTTTAGCTTTAAATATCAGAAGAAGAATATTGTCTCATGGAGCAATAATGACATAACAATCAGGACACAGAAAAACACACAACAAATGTAATGCCCATCATACAATGGTCACTTACACACACAAAGTAAATGACTGACATCCTGTACAGTTCACCTTTGAAGGGCAATAGCTGAGGACCACACACATGACACACATACATGTAGGAAACATGGTTCATCGCAGCAGATGGCACACAACTAAAACACCATCACTCAACTAGGGGAAAACAGGCCTCATAATTAGGCAGTTGACATGCTTATGCTTCAGGAACAGGAATGTATTACCAGACTCTTGGCAGCAGTAATTCCAACTACTTACAATCTTTGCAATGACTATCTGTCACTAGAGTTACACATGAGCAGAACATACACAGCACAAGTGCCACACATATGACAAGCAACCAGCACATCACTACCCATCTACATGTCAGCCCTTTTCTAAAAACATTACACACACATGCGGTGGTCACACCACACCTGTCTGAAGAGGTCCCTGGAATGCTGATATGTGTACACTGAGATTCCCTCCTCTACACACACACATCCAGTGTGCTACACCCTTTCCTATGCCTACCATTGTCATAGTACCATCTCACTGCATGGAACTCAGCTCATATAATACACTGGCTTGGAGTTTTTAAGGCCTGGTATCACCTGTAGATTGATTCTCGTGTGAAAGGTACTGTAGGCTAATTTTCAGCAAATCTCATCCAACAGGACTAGTGAGACACTGATGTAGGCCACACCAGTGATCCCCTCCATGCACACCACCCAAATGTACATGCCCCGTCCCTGCTGATGCCTCCTACAGCATAGATGTTGGCATTTGGGCAATTACATCATTAAGCATTGCTACTAATGTTGCTGTGTAACACTTTATCAGGGTTCATGTGTCACCTTCAAGACAACACAGGACATACACAGTGTGACATGTCAACTGTCTACTCCTCCCTCTGACCAGTCCTAGTCAGACCACTGATCATGTAATTTGTGAAAGAGCTGGCTCCTGATTGACCCAGCATCCTGTCAGCCTGACTGGCACCTGTCCGTGGGTCACCCTAAAGATACCTGGGGTCCACCTATGGACCACACATGCTGTCCAAACCCTCTTGTACCTCAGAGACTAATTTGTCATTTGCCTCATCAATGTATACTCAAATACATAGTATAGCATCATCTGACTGTTATTTGTATCATATTTGTGACAGTACCCTTGAATAGCTAAATCATGGCCCTTCCGTTGTCTGGGCCTCACTAATGCCTAAACTACAAAGTGTGACAGTGTACCTGGACCATAGCGTTTGATGGTGTACGTGGCCTCCAGCCGAACCAGCAACCTCAGATAATGTCCATGAAAAGTCAACACATATGAGGACCCTGACAGTTCACACGCTGAGTTACATTGTTCAAATAATAGAGATGAGTCGTGTGTGCTGAATACCAGCCATTTACTTCTGCACAGAGGCTATGATGTTTCCTGATACATTACCATCCACAGAGGCCAACTTGAGTACAAATGTTGCAATGACACATGCCGAATCCAGACACCTGAGACATTCTCTCACTTAGCACACCAAGGTTGCCCAGTTGAAAGTCTCATTACACGTCTTCAGTGACAGGGTGGGACCATCCACGTGTAGGTTACCATGTCCTCAATGACTTTTCTCACATTTAGCTACAAACAATACTTATTAGATACACGATTAGCTGCCACTAACTCATGAGGAGACATGGACGTTACAGTGACATAATACACCTTAACAGTTGATACTGGATCAAATATGGACCACACACATGTACATGTACCATCCAATCAACAAAATGGTTGCAAGCAGCCTATCACAGTAGAGTCCCAGTTGTAGCCTAGCAGGAAGAATGAAACATGCCACTAAACCAGGTAATGCATGAAGGGCCACATACATCAACAACCTATTTGCTATCATGACATAAGGAACGTAGAGAATTTGCTATTAAATCAATGCTAAATGGTATGTCAGATTTCTCCAAAGAATCAATAGGGCAAACGTCAAATGGGCAAATAGGATTACAGATTAGCAAACAGGGAATCATACCCAATTTGCTTCCATGGGCCTGCTGCCAATGGTTTTGCATTACTGAATTTGGGAAAACCTTGGATAAAGTTGCAAGTCAGGAACAGCAAACCCCAGGGTGCTGGGGGCCTAAGTCCCCCTCTGCTGCACCCCAAATATAATTTTTTTATGCATATGTGAAGCACACACATGCATAAGGTGCATGTGTGCCCTACATGTCAATAGTGAAACACATTTTAGATACATTAACTCGTAATTAGGACATGGTTACCCCCAAAAAAGGTTTAGGCGACAATTGCACTACCTAATTGGCCTTTATGCAATTTGGAATATCTTGATACATGTGGACACAGTTTTGATAAGGAATACATCCTGGTATCTCTTTCATATTTTGAAATTAGCAATCAAAAATTACCTACATATCTGCACAATTATGAGTAATATCCATTCTGGCCAATCATTACTATTGCACTGTGAATACCTTCTATACATCCTATAAGGGACATTTGCTATAGCTAACGCCAAAGTTTATCACTTAGCACTGTTTGGTCATGCCAAAATTCATTTCTCATTTGGACCAATGAAATACATATTTGTCATAATGCGTCATATTTTCACGCATACAGCTTGTGCGTCATAATTTTTGACGCACAGGAGTGCAGATAATGCAGAGTCAAAAATATATTTCATAAATAGATATCATAATATCCTGCATAACATGGACGCCGTTTTTTTCCATTATGCGTCATATTTCCACGCATACAGCTTGTGCGTCATATTTTTTGACTCACAGGAGTGCAGATAATGCTGAGTCAAAAATATTTTTCATAAATAGATATCATAATTTGCTGCGGCTTAATTTTCACCTCTAGAACTGTAAAATATGCCTCAAACAAATATTATATCCCAATTATGAAAAATATTTTGACACTGCATTATTTGCACTCCTGTGCATCAAAAAATATGACGCACAAGGTGAATGCGTGAAAATATGACGCATAATGGAAAAAAACGGCGGCCATTTTATGCAGGATGTGATGTAATAGGATATCCTGTTTACAGAATCTGTACAGTGGGTGTACTTTCACTTTCACTTTGCAGTCTCTGATTATTCTAGACTGTGTGGCTGTGTGCAAAGTGTTGTCCTGTGTATTAGTGCTTTTGTATCCAGTGTGCCGTCTCACTTGTTCTTTTGTCATCATTATCTTGTTGTAGAATACTGTCTGAGTCTATGTTGTATAAATTTGTCAAGGCCAGTGTTGTATATATTGTCTGTGGGAGTCTGTTGTGGGTACTGTGATATAGGGGATAGTTGGGCTCTTCTTTTTGTTAAGTTTTCTTTGTATTTCCCCACTCTAACTTTCCCCATTTCCCCCTTTTCCTTTTTTCTACTACTTTTTCCCCTTTTTCAGTGCTGAAATGTCTGGTAGGCCACAGCTTTCCAGGATGGGTGAGGAGGAATTGGGTGGATTTATATGGCTTGTTTGCCATTTCCTCCCACTTATGCTGGAGGCTGGGGGTAGGGTGATACAGGGGTATCACACAGAGGCCCAAAAAGTCCGGTGGGGGAAGGTGCGCCATCACTTGGTGCGTCTATATGGTAGCCAACGGAATGACCATCAATTGAAGCACCGCTGGGCTGATCTGATCTCCAGGGAGCAAGATCTGCTGGACCACCTGGGAATCAGGATTGGTGGCCATGTTGGTGAGTACACATCATGTAAATGTGCACAATTTAAAGCTGTGTTGTGACATGTGATGATTGTTACCCAATCTGCCAGATAAGTAGCTGACTGTGTGTAATGGTAGGGAAACATACAGGGTAATTGATGCACTATGTGAAGGATGACAAATGCTAGCAGTCAGGTAGCTCATGTTTTCAAAACATACAGGTTGCTTGTAGCAGAATGTAATGTAGTGCCGCCTTTGTGTCAGACAAGCGACACATTAATGACGCAATCAGGACTCTACAGGTCACAATAGCCAGTGAAGTATTGATGTAGAAACATCATACCTACATACGTTGACGCTATAGCTAGACTGACATTTGTAAACCCTACATGATGCTGAAAATGAGTGCTGCCTTCACGTCAATTGAAGTTAGCAATGTGGCCCACACATATGTCACATGTGTGTCAGGTTGGTGTGTAGGGAAAATGTTCACGGAAGTGCCATGCCTTGTCGTGATAAATGTGCTCCTTCACATTTAATTGTTACATGCCAGATCTGAGCATGAACCATATTTGTAAAGGACTAAGGTGCCCTCAGCTAACATATTAGACAGGTATTTATTGTCACTTGTGCCCAAATCAGAATAGGGATGGCAGTCCAAAGGTATGGACTAGGGTACAAACATCTATTTTTGGTGTAAATCACCATTGTTTGGACACATCAATATATGAAACTGTAACAACATGAGGTATTGCCAAAGTACCTGGCCCTCTGTACCATGTACCTATCTGTCACATATGTGTCATGACCACATAGGCTGTTTGACAGGTCAGGCAGTCCTCAAGTAACCAGCTTTTGGATGTCTCTCTTGGATGCACATGATGAGATGAATACATACCTATATTGTTGCTGCATACTAATGGAGGTGCATCTTTGCCACCACATGACAGTCCGGGCCACTGCATGTGTGTAGAACTGTGTGTAGCTGTAGCAGGAGACTCATCCGATGTAAATGTAGCGCATGAATAATTCCATGCAGTATGAGCATGTGTGAAAGTGTTTCATTACTCATGTCATATTATCACATTGTGTTTGTATTTGCAATTGTCAGTGCATGGATTCTGAGTATATTCTTCCTTCCATGCTTTACAGGTGGAACTGCACCATACACAGTGGGAGAGGTGGCTCATTTTGAGGACCCCGACACCTACAGTGAGTGTTGCATGTGTGGTATGTTTTGTGTTTGCTGGTGATGCGTGATGGACTACTGTGTGTTGAACACATTGCAAGGTTTGATGCGCTGCCCAATCAATAGTCTTGTTCCATTAGTGGGATTTCAGTTATCACTTCATTTTGAGTTGACCTATGCTTATCCATTTGTCTGATTTTGGGTCTGTAGGCCATTCCTGTAGGGCCCGCTATGGGAAATGGGGTGAGTCATGTGGAATACACTAGTTAATGTAAGAGTTGAACTGGGACTCGTCTCGGACTGAGTCTGCATGTCAGACTGACATTCTCCCAGGTAGCTTCTGCAAACGGCTTGTCTGAAATCTGCTGCTTCCCTAGTAACCGATGTACTGAGTACACTGTAGGTTGGATCTTCCGGGGGCATGTACTTCCACAAGTTGTACTAGAAGTGTGTGGGACTAGAGTGCAACGGCCTAGGTGTGCATGCTATTCATGATCATGGGTGTTCTTGCTCCTCTGTGTCTGTAGAAAAATATGCCTCACTGGAAGTATGTGATGTTGGCCTAGGTCAGTACATTTTGACATGCGTGGACCTTGGATAGGACAAGGTTTTGCTGTCTCCAATTTGTTGATAGCCCTTCACTGGTGGTGTGTGTGTGGAGGCAAAAACATGTTGAGCTTTCTATACAATCCTGGGTGTGCATCTATTTTGGGATTGTTGGTTGTTCTTCCCACCCCCCCTCAAAGACAGGCATGTGTTTGGAAATAGGGTACCTAGGACTGAAGCAACCAGTATGTTACACATACTTGTGACCATTTGAAACTTTGTTTTGAACCTAGTGTACACACTCGGTTAGTGCACATGAGTTCTATACTAGCGAATCCCATTACAAATTGCAGATCTTGAGGTTTGTGATTGTTATCACATACACTGACATATGTAGTCCAGGCAATAGGCGGAGGAGGTGCAGCATGATTGTTGGCTGCATTTGTAATTTTTATGATGACAAGTTTTGGCTGATGTTACCCATCATGTAGATTATTGTATATGCTATGTGTGAAATGACCTTTGTATGCAGGCTTCCCATGTACTTCCTCTGAGACTTTCAATGATCTATATGGTGATATGAGCTGTTACAATTACAGTAAATGTAATTTCCGATTGACCACTTGTGCTATTCCACACAATGCATTTCCTATGGTAAATAGTTGCCCTATCTCTTCACAGCTGCAAACATGAGTGCCGCACAGAGGCATGAATTTGAGAGGCGGGCCATGAGGTACTGACACATCCTGCAGGTGCAGTCGGGGTTCGAACGGATGGCCCAAAAATACCAGGTGGATCGGGCCTCCGGAGCATGGTGGGCTTCACCACAGGGTGGCCCAACGTTGCCCACTACAGCCACCACAACCACCGGTTCTCCCCAAGTGGCCCCAGCTACGGCGGGGACAGTTGTCCCTGCCTCTGCAGCACAACCAGCACCCAGCATTATGAGAGCTGCAGGACAGTCCAGTGGGCTAGGCTCAACACCCACACAGAGCACCTCTGCCGGGACCCAGACAGCAGCAGCACCTCCAATTGACCCTGCGGCATTCCAGGCTTTGGAACGCAAAATGGACAAATTTATAAGGAAGGTGGACAAGCTGAGCCAGGATGTGGCCTACATCAAGAAGCGGGTCAGGTCCATCAGGCTGACCCTCCGGAGGGCCAACCTCTAGGACTGATATGGTCAATTTACATTAATCCCTTCCCTCCCTCCTCTTTCCTTTTTATCATGATTAGTGGGCTTAGGGGATTAGTGTTAGGTTAGTATAGGTTGTTAACTTAGTTAGTGTTAGGGATGAGGGTGGGGGGTCCTTATTCTTTCTACTTTTCATTATTAAGTGTGTGGGTGGGTGGGGGTCAATGTTGGGGTTCCTGTGTGTTTAGAAAAAAACAAAAAAAAAAAGAAATTAAAAACAAATATACAAAAAAATAGATGATTGTTTAGGATAGTATAGTATGTGTGTAGGTTAGTATGTGTTGTCCTGCATGTGTCCTGTCTCATAATGGTGGGTGGGGGGTTGGTGTTTAGAGTAAGTTTAGCTTAGGTTAGTTAGGGACAGTTGTGGGTAAGGAGTAGTCAGGTTAGATTAGTGTAGGTATGACTTTTCCCTTAGTTGCCTCTGGTGTGATTACTTATGAATATATATATATATAGTTAACCCTTTGCATTATGTGTTAACTGCTACTTGATCATGGCCTTGCCATCAGTGTAGATGATTGTTGTTCTATGACATTTGTGTCCTATGCTACAAACCAAATCAAAAGAGGTTTAAAATGGCAGCTACCCCTGTGCTAACTTGGTAAGTATCCACCATTTGATAGAACCACCATTTAGAGTTTACATGGATCACAAAGGATTTGTGTTGATGAGTATGTTTTCTACATCACAAAGTGTGCTTCCAGACTTGGGGCCTGATTCTGATTCTGGCGGGCGGCGGAGGCCGCCCGCCAGAATTCCGCCCTCCAAAATACCGCGCCGCAGTCAAAAGACCGCAGCGGGTATTTCAAGTTTTCCCCTGGGCTGGCGGGCGGCCGCCAAAAGGCTGCCCGCCAGCCCAGGGGAAAACGACCTTCCCACGAGGATGCCGGCTCGTAATCGAGCCGGCGGAGTGGGAAGGTGCGACGGGTGCATTTGCACCCGTCGCGTATTTAACTGTCTGCCAAGCAGACAGTGAAATACTTGTAGGGGCCCTCTTATGGGGGCCCCTGCCGTGCCCATGCCATTGGCATGGGCACGGCAGGGGCCCCCAGGGGCCCCGCGGCACCCCCTACCGCCATCCTGTTCATGGCGGGTTTCCCGCCATGAACAGGATGGCGGTAGGGGCTGTCAGAATCCTCATGGCGGCGGAGCGCGCTCCGCCGCCATGAAGGATTCCCCCAAGCAGCGGTAAGTCGGCGGGAGCCCGCCGACTTGCCGCTTCTGACCGCGGCTGAACCGCCGCGGTCAGAATGCTCGTGGGAGCACCGCCAGCCTGTTGGCGGTGCTCCCGGTGGCCGCCAGGGTCAGAATGACCCCCTTGGTATTGTGGAGAATGTTTTAGGTTGGACTGCAGTGTGATGATCAGGGACATCTTTGAAGATGAGGTGTTGTTAACACTCTTGTCTTCTTGTCTACATTACTAACATAGATCATGTGTGCAAAAAATCAGCATGATTACCTATTTGGAAGTTTACTCAGAAAGGTTGATTGATGCTGTGTTTAGTTGTGTTTGCTTAGATGAGACTGCATAATTCAAAGTATTAGTATTGCATGGTGACAACATTTATCAGCCACCATTAGTTGACTTTGATTTATCTTGATGAAGCATTATTCTGTCCAACACAGCATGATTGTGTGTGGTTTCTCCCTTCATCAGTTATTCTCCTCAGGATGGGCAGGCTATGATGCAATCCTGGCCACTGCACAGCTGTATCTGACTACATGATGTCAGGACAGTTGTATTGACAAGCTACATGGTTGTCACACAGGCACTTTTGTGTTATCTACTGCACAGTTGATATATTAGGTGTGCAAGTGCTATTTATTGATAGGTGCTGTAGTGCAATATGTACATTGTCCATGTTTGCTGAGTCAGTTCTAGTGAAATCTTACATGGTGATCCTACAGAAGGGGTGTGGATAATGCTCCTGACATGCTGGGGTGATGTTACCGACAGTGCAGAGGGACAGGATTTGCCAATTAGTAGGAGAGAGACATTCACTGGCAATGCTGACAAGTTATACAGTGGTTAGCAGAACAGTCATTGAGTATAGTTGTAGTGAGACTGGCATTTGACAATACGTAGGACCTTGGTCGAAGTAGGCCATGGTGCAGGGACTAGTGCTTCCGCGTACTCTTCCTTGTGAATGTGATCTGTTCCATGTCTTCATCTTCTGGTGTGTGTTTTGCCTGCTTCGTCCTTGTTGTTGTTGGTTGTGAAGGGGCAACACACACCTCAGTGTTAGAAGACGTGGAGTCAGACATCCCGGTGGCTGCTCCGTGTGAAGTTCTTAAGGGCAGTACTGCAGCAAGGAGGGCCTGCTGGTTTTTGAGAACAGCAGCCACATCACGATGGTAGGCAGCCAGGTCGGCCCTGAGGGAGTCATGATTGCATTCGTGCATGCAGTGGAAAGTTTGGGGTGCGAGGTGTTGTGGCAACTCCCTTACTGCAGTGGTGAATTCTTTGACAGTTTCTTGTAATCCTTGCAGTATGGATGTTAGGGCTTGCATAGCTGCTGCCTGATCTGCAGATGACATCATGCACGAGCGCACCCCCTCAAGGCTGGCTGCCATAGTTTGCATCCCCACCCGCACCTCCTTGGCCAGCTCCCGCTGTACTCCAACTACAGTTCTTTCAAAGCTGGTGCCAGTGTCGTCAGAGTCCTCAGCTGTATAGGAGCTGGCAGGTCTTGCAAATGGGGTGGTGGGTGGTTCTTCTGTGATGGCTGCTTGTTCTGTGCTCCTCCTTGTGACTGAAGGTGGGGTCTGGAGGGTTTCTAGGACCTTTTGGATGGTCTCCTGGGGAATGTTTGTGGGCTCGTCCTCCATGTCGTCAGGGAAATCTGGGACAGGCATATCGGCAGGAGATCCATCTTCCTCTGCAATGAAACAGGGTACAATTAGTGTGTCTGTGTTGTGACAATTTTGACGTAACATGCCTGCCTTTTGATGAATTCACTTTGTGATCTTGTTTGGTATTGGTATCTGCTGTCCTTCATATGGGCATTGTTATAGGCCTATGGCCCACCTGTGTGTCACATGTATGATATTGAGTTATCAGACTTGTCTCCCTACTTGCCTCTAGGTGTTGCTTTATACCAAATAGAGAATAGCCACCTTTTTGTCCTACTCGACCCTCTGTGTATATCCATTCTCATGGTGAGACCTTTCACTGGCTGTGGGTGTTCTGATGGTCGTGGCAGCACAATTGCCTCTCAGGACCTGCACCAATCCCTGATTGTTCACATTGACTTAAATGTAATTGACATGTAGCATATCCTATGCATGGCAATGTTATGATGTGATATGGATGTTGATATTGTTAATGTGTCCTGCTGATGTTGGGTAATGTGTGTTACATTGGATTGCCCTGATAATCGTATCAGTGTCCTATGTCCCCCTCTGACTGTGCAGGTGTATTTCAGTGACCAGTTCCATGTGTCCCCTCCTCAATGCTGTTGTCTGAGCAGTATGACGTTTGTGATGTTGCCTTGTTTGCCAGGCACAGGATGGACCCTGACAAATGCAGCATGGGTGTGTCCTTAGTGCTGTGTCGCTCCTATTGCTGTTTACATTGGCTGATGTTTGCGGCAACTATGGGCATTGACATTTGAGTGTACTGGGGTCTTTGTCTTGTTTCAGGAGATTGTTGCAGATGTCATCCTCACCCCCTAATTTAGGTAGGTATGTTCCACGGGGAGGTTACTGCCATTGGCTACTATAGCTGCACAGAGATCAGAGGTGGTAGTGTCAACTGTTGTCGCAGTTACATTGCAGTTGTTATTTTGGCTAGAGGATTGCTGATAGGGCCCTAGTTAATGTAGGAGATATGTTGGCTGACGAGTGCCAGGATGTAAGTTTGACGTAGTGGCCTTCCCTTCTGTCGAGGCTTTCCCTTTGCTCCATTGTTGGCATGACAGGATGCCCCCATGGGACTGTTGTTGGTGTAGTGTAATGTTGTGCCCCAGCTTCTGTTTGTGCAGGCCATGCCCCCATGCAGTACCCCTTTACCCATGCCACTCCATGTATATGATGACTTACAGGCAATGTGTAGTAGGTATTTCCCACCCCTGCTCACAGTTGACATTATTGCATTTTAAATCCCCATGCGACTTACCTGCATGTGCGTTGTCTCGTGGTAGTCTGCGCCGTCCTGTCCTTGAATCCCTGTGACGATCTCCTCAGGGATGACGGCTGCGACCATCTCCTCCATGTGGTCCAGGGCCTCCTGGTGTGCTGGACTCCCACTTCCAGTCTGTAGTGCTGCCTTCCTGTTCCTGGCCATTTTTTCCTTTGTCCTACGTTTGCAGTCATGCCAGCGTTTCTTACACTTGGTGACTGTCTTGCGTACTTCTGCCACACTGTTGATCTTGTTAACAATTTGTTGCCATATGGCCTCTCTCCCACTGATTGGCAACTTAGAGGTGATAAACAGTTGGTGCTGGTGTTCCGTCACCTCTTTAACCAGGATTTCCTGCTCCTCTGCACTGAAGCAACACTTTCTTTTTTTTCTATATATGTCCTGGTTCTTGTATGGATCATCCTGGCTGGTTCCTGGTCTGTTGTCATCTTCCTGGGGTCTGTAGTGGCATCTGGGATCCATTTTGGCTCTCCTCTGCTGAAATGGCAGTGTTTGCGGGTATTTTTGACGCTATTGCGTAAAAAAAAAACGGCGCATATCCGGTTTGCATTGTCGTAAATCGACCCACAGTCATTTACACCGCGATAACGTCGTTTTCCTTTACGACTTGATGCCGCGATGTGCGTAAAAAAAAATGACTCCCACCTGTTGATTGCGCCGCCGTGCGTCAAAGTATAAATTTGACGCCTGCACGGCGCTACGAAATGGCGTTAGCCGGCGGTAAAATTTTTGATGCAAAACTGCAGCAGCGCATTTTTGCATCAAAAAGTATAAATATGGCCCTCAATTTCTAACACAAATCTTGTTGGATCTGGTAGAGTGGTAGGTCCAGTCTGGAAGCACCCAGAAATGACCATTAAACCTGCTTCCAAATCTTGGTAGGTGATATCAATCCTGTTGAAAAAGAAAGCTATTAATATGCACATCATCAAGGATGCCATAAATGTGTTTCCTTCTGCCTTAGTTTTGAATTACTTCTAAATTTCCATGCCTGATTCTTAATGCCTTTTTTCTGTGAGAAGTTGTCTTACATCAACAAAAACATTCTGAATCAAAAGCGTGATACACACGCTTTGTTTCCATTAAGCAAGTGTGTCTTAATACTGGAAAGCCACACTGAAGACTGGAGTAACACCGTATTAGTTACAGAAAAAGCTGTGTGAATTGAACCCTAGGTGATTATTGAAAATGTGGGTAGAAAGGATAGACAGATGTTAGTTATGCGTCCTGTAACACAATAATGTTAACTGGCATTATCAAATCAGATATGGAGGTAGAATGTAAAATGTATTCCTTCCCTTATTGACCTTATCACATCACTGCATCATTTGTGTTTTACTTGTAGTCTATTTATTGAAGGTTTATCAATAGACAATACAAAACATGCAATGTATCATAGGATGAGAGCTCAAATGTTCATTAAGCACAGCATTACAAATTAGTTAGGTGCAACATTGCTCGGGAAATATTTGACAGGTGAAGGTAGTAATAGGTAAGGTTAGAAGCAACCAACCTAGTGTTGCCTCTAGGTGAAGCAACATGGCAGGAACACACATAACAAATTGAGAACAAAGGTCAGCAACATCAGGATAGCAAGCACCGTCAACATCTCCCAGCCCCTCAGTAGCACCAGATGGGCTCACGGAAGAAGCTTTCAGGTGCGAGGAGAGATAGTTCATTCATGCAACTCTAGCAGGATGCCTTCGCTGAAAGGGACATTTAATCAAAGAACTGCAATGCCTTCAAGTTTGGGGGGTTGAAACAGGTGAACTCAAGACGAGTAGATATGTAAGTACGAGATGCCAAACATACAGGAACTTGACAGCAGTATGGGGAGATTATGTAAGAGTTGTTCCATTGCCATCAATTGCAAGAGCGCTGGAACCATAGGGCAACAGGGGGCACCACTGATTTCTTCCAAGCCAGCACTATGAGCTGCTGGGCAGCATTGAGCAAATGACTAATAAGCTGCTATTCTGCGTGGGTCATAGCTTCCAATGATACGTGTTGAATACCTAATATGACAGTGGAATAAGTATGGAGTAACAGGTATCCCACCACTCCCTTGATTTGCCACAGAATCTCCTTCCAATACAGAGCTTTAAGTTTAAGGAAATAGGACAACTAAATACAACAAAAGTCCTCTCTCTCCTTCCCACTTTGCCAGCAGAGCAGAGACTTTGAAGGGCAGATAGTGTGGAGGTGGGTTGATGTGCAATACCACTGAATAATTAACTTATAGGCTATCTCTCATTGAGAAATGGTGCAGTATGTCTTGGGGATATTACCCGCCACAATGTTACCCATTGCATTGCTGGCATGCCTTCTGGGGCACCATCTTGCCAGCTAGTTTTAAAGGTGTGTATGAGAGGGAGTGTGGAGTGCTGCAGGACTTAATACTTGTTAGAGAATAGACCTCTAGAGCCAGCATAGGCCCTTGCCAGCATTTCCAATGGAGTATAGTCTTGACTGGCCCCTTGATGATTGGAGGGATGTTATGCCCAGTGGTGCAGTTGATAATATTGTAGGTGCACTGCCTCAGGGAGCTGAAATCCGTTTTGCAGTGTTTGAAGGACTTGACAGTGCCACTCTGGAACAGGTCTCATAAAGTTCTACTTTCCCCATCCCCCCAGCTAGGGAACTCTGGGGTGCAAGCAACTGAGGTGTTAGGGGAGAGGATGTTAGTAAGACCTCCCAGAAGTGCAAGCTTCCTCCAGATCTCAAGGACAGTCCGGGTAGGGATGGCCAGGTAGACACTACGTGGTCGAACATGCTTGGGAGCCAAGCCAGGTCCCAGAGGAGGGCGACAGGCTACCATCCTGTCCATATGTAGACAGAGCTTGTCATTCCCATGTGCAACCCATTCAGAGATGAAATGTAAGTGGGCTGTCTAGTAATATTCTAAAAGGTTGGGACATGCCAAACCACCCCCACCCTGGGCAGCATGAGCAGTGGGTGAGGCAGTCTAGTTCCCTTCCTGTAACTGCAGGATAACATCCCAATGGAGGTGGGCAGTCACTGAAAAGGTATAGAATCCGGGGGAGAAAGTTGATGCACCCAACCAAGAGATATATAAGGGATTCCAGCGACACAAATCATCTAAATTAGATGGCAGAAAGGTCAACCAATTGGCTTGTGTCCAGAAAGACAGGTGGGGGTGAGATTAAGACCCAAATGATTAATCATGCATGAAGCCACTGATATGGTGCCAACACTTGCAGCTCAGACAGAGGCTGCCAGGGTACGGTGAGATTCAGTGCATAGGATCTAGTCACGTTGACCTTAAATCATGAGACTGCCTCGAAATCAGAGAGGCAATCCATGATCACCCGCAGAACGGCCTCTGGTTGGGTGATGGTGAGTAAGAGGTCATCCACGAAGAGGCTGATCTTATGAGCCCAGCTGCCAAAAGGAATGCCAAAGGTATCTGTCATTTGTCAGACAGTGATAGCCAGCAAATGTCCTGTAGGCAGGATTTAAATCCTGTCTTGAGTGAGCATATTTCAGAGTGTGTTACAGTAAGGAGGTGGTCCATATAATCCTGGGATATGGGCACCAGCGTCCAATCAATAGTCTCTGCTAAGGACATGGGCCCTCATTACAACCCTGGCGTTCGGTGGTAAAGCGGCAGTAAAACCGTCAACAGGCCGGCGGTAAAAAAATGGAATTATGACCATGGCGGAAACCGCCAACATAGACAGCCACTTTAACACTCCGACCGCCACAGCGGTACAAACAAACAGCATGGCGGTCACCGCCAACAGACTGGGAGAAGACAATGTACCGCCCACACTATTATGACAGCCCAATCTGCCACCTTTTCCGGGGCGGATTCAATGGGAACATAAAACACGGTGGAAACAGGACTTGGAAGGGAAAACACTCACCTCTACACACCCCACGAGAAACCAGGACGCCATGGAGCCTGAACTCCAAATACTCCCTGCGATAGTCTTCCTGCTCCTCTACCAGGAGCACGAGCGACAGCGGCGACGACCACGGTGAGTACTGCACCTACAACACAAGGGAGGGGGGAGGGAAAAGAGAGTGACACACACACGCAACACACAACACCCCTACCCTCACCCTCACACACAACAACAAACACACCAATACATACTGAAACATTACATTTACACCCCCGAACCCCTTTGGAAGAACGCAATGACAAAAGGAATTGATTGTAACCGTTGTAATCAATAATTATCCATTAGTCCAAAATTTATATACACTATAAACAAATATGTACACCAAGAATTAAAGCCCAGGTACTGCACCTATATAATCCGTGGACCACTGGGCCCAAAATGTATGGGCGAGGCCCACACAAGATACCCGATCGAAACGGAGAGAACACTGTAGGGGCATCAGATCGAAATAAAACAGGCATCTCAGAGGGAAGGGAAGGGGGAGCACCTCAGCCGGATGAGTGCACGACGCCAGCTCCACGTAGGGGCTCCATGCCCATTGATGTATCCTGGGGAGTGCAAAGCCACAGTCTCTCAAGTCTCTCCAGTGGGTGGGTTGCCCACTGCTTTATCCTGGGGAGTGCAAAGCCACAGTCTCTCAAGTCTCTCCAGTGGGTGGTTTGCCCACTGCTTTATCCTGGGGAGTGCAAAGCCACAGTCTCTCAAGTCTCTCCAGTCGGTGGGTTGCCCACTGCTTTATCCTGGGGAGTGAAAAGCCACAGTCTCTCAAGTGGATAAGTCTCCAATGGTTATGGAGGGGGCCTTGTGCCCAGAGTGCTTCATCCTGCCAAGGACTGAGGTAGTGGATGAGATTCTCCACTGGTTCTGGAGGGGGCTTTGTGCCCAGAGTGCTTCATCCTGCCAAGGACTGAGGTAGTGGATGAGATTCTCCACTGGTTCTGGAGGGGGCTTTGTGCCCAGAGTGCTTCATCCTGCCAAGGACTGTGGTAGTGGATGTGACAGTCCACTGACGGTGGGGCAACATGGAAGCTGCCCAGGCCCCTGGAACTGACCACTAGCAATGTACGGATGACCACTGGGGATGACAGCCATGTCTGCGGTGGTGCCACTGGCTCAGGTTGTCGCGGGTCTGCTGGTGGGGCTGGCGGCAGTGTCATTAGCGCTGGTGCTTGCGGCGGTCATTGTGGCGGTGGTGCTGGTGACAGCCTCACTGACTGCGGTGCTGGTGGCTGGCTCACTGATTGCGGTGCAGGTGGCTGGCTCACTGACTGTGGTGCTGGTGGCGGTGTCAGTAGTGGCAGTGCTGGTGGTGGGCTCACTAACCGCGGTGCTGACGGCGGTGTCAGTAGCAGTGGTGCTGGTGGCTGGCTCACTGACTGTGGTGCTGCTGAAGGGCACAGTGTCTGCGGTGCTGGTGAAGAGCTCGGTATCTGGGCTGCTGGCGGCGGTGTCTGTGGCAGCGGTGCATGGGGCGGTGCCGGTCTTGTCTGCCGTGCAGGTTGGCGGCGACGTTGACTTGCCTTTATTCTTCAGGCCCTTCCCCACCTTGGATGGTGGCACAGCTGTCTTGCCACTCCTCACAATTGTCTTGCCTGAGCCCTTGGTGGTAGGTGTTTTGGCCTTCTCCCTCCGGGATGTGGGCAACTTTTTCTGTTTTGGAGGTGGGGGAATGTCCTTGGCCTTGCTCCTTGGGACACTGGCAGCCCTGTTGTTTGGTGCACTCCAAAACCGGGTATTGCTGGCACCACTGTGCCCGGTGATGTGGTGGCTGAGGTGCTGGGTTGGGACCTGGAAAGGCGGGCCCTAGGGGACGGACGGGGGAGGTGTAGGTAAGAGGTCAACATTTAAGAGGAAAAGTTTTTAGACACACTGGGACGGGTAGATGGAGGGGGTTTTGGAGTGAAGGACGAGGTAGTGGTTGTAGGAGGTGTTCGTTTGCTGACTTTGGGTGAAGGTGCATGGGCTGTCGTGAGGTGGATGGCTGTTGGGTGGGTGTGTGACTGCGTTTGTGTACTTTGGGAGAAGGGCTCACAGACACACTAGTAGAGGACACAGGGGATGTGTGAATGGTAGTGGGGGTGGTGAGTGCACGTGAGTGGTGTGTGGTGATGGGCGTGCTGGTGATGGAGGTAGTGGCTGAAGATGTAGTGCATGCAGGTGTGAGTGGAGACGTGACCGGGAGGGAGGAGGGAGACGTGGATGAGGGGGACACAGTGGAGGCAGTGGATGTTGGTATGTGTGCATGGGTATGATGCTTGTGTGAGTGCTTGTGGGATGTGTGGTGCTTATGTTTGCCAGAGCCACCCTTGTGTGTTGAGGTATGTGCATGCTGGTCTGATGGTGTGCTTGGGATAGGCTGAGGTACAGGGGATTGGGTCTGGGTGGAGGAAGTTGGAGGGGGGAGGCTGGACACAGGGACAATGGCTGCCATCAGTGCAGAGGCCGGAGCCTGAAATGCTCGCTGTTGGGCTGCCTGGCCAGAATGAATGCCCTCCAGGTATGCATTTGTCTGTTGCAACTGCCTCTCTACACCCTGGATGGCATTCAGAATGGTAGACTGCCCAACAGTGAGGGATCTAAGGAGGTCAATAGCCTCAACACTGAGGGCAGCAGGGCTTACTGGGGCAGGGCCTGAGGTGCCTGGGGCGAAGGAGATGCCCACCCTCCTGGGTGAGCGGCCACGGGACACACGCTGAGTGGCTGCTGGGAGGGCAGTGCTGATGGGGGGGGTGGCGGCTGTACCTGTAGATGCGGTGGGCACAGAGGGGCCCGCCACCGCAAGGGAGCACCCATCAGAGGAGGAGTCGGTGTCGCTGGTCTCGGCTCCGGTCCCCGCCATGGAGCTCCCCTCGCCCTCAGTCCCACTGGTAAATTCAGACTCTGTTGTCTTGCCCTCCAGGGCCATGTGGAATGCAGCTCACTCCTGCTCCGATGGCACAGCTCCTCCATCTGATGATGCTAATGCACACAAGAACAGGGAGACCACAAAAAGGGGAGGTGGAAGAAAGAAGAAAGACATGTTTAGTGCATACAATACCGCTACCGTCGGCGGACACTACAAGCACAGCAGCCCTCTGCACTACGTCATGCACTTAGAGTTCCCTAATTAATCACAGGGACATGGGGTACATGGCCTATGCCCAATTGCTGCACACATGGAAGTCACAGGAGCCTGACTAGGTGTAGATGGCTCTTACAACCGGTGGGGATGGGGTGCTACTTAGCCTGCCTTAGCCCCTAGCCTACGGGAACCCATTGCCCACCCCCCCCACCCAGACACATCCAATGCGTGCAGAGTCAGCTGAATGAGAGTGTACTCACCCCCTTGTGGCTGCTGTGATGCCCTCAAGGGCCCATCCAACTCCGGATATGGCACTGCCACGATCCGGAACATCAGGGGGGGTCATGGTGTGACGGGCACCCCTCCCATGTTGGGAAGCCATCCCCAGCTGGGCCTCCGCCGTCTTCTTGCTCCAGCGGCAAAGGTCCTCCCATCTTTTTCAGCAGTGGATGCTCCGTCTGTGGTGGACCCCCAGGGGCAGGACATCCTTGGCGATGGCACGCCAAATATCCTTCTTCTGGTGGGCCCTGACCTAGAGGAATAGTATAGCGGAAAATGTAGAATTTTTACCGTCCGGACCTTCACAGTCATTGTCCCACATTCCCACCCTTGCCCTGAGGCACATACACTCACCATCCGATCATGCAGGCTTCATCTCCCCTCCGTATCTTCCATCCACACCACTCCAAACAGGCATTGCCCATACAGCATGCTCACAGTGCACTCACCTGTTTGTCTGGAGGACCGTAGAGTAGCGTGTACTGGGGAGGACCCCATCCACTAGTTTCTCCAAATCCTCCGATGTGAAGGCGGGGACCCCTTCCCCAGTCACATGAGCCATCGTCCCTTACAGACTGAGGTCACAGCAGCACTTGCAGTTTAGGTCCTCTCATGTCGAAGATCAGGTATCAAATGCGTGAACAGAGAGAAAATGGCGGTCACGTCCGCAGCAGTGTGTACCGTCACTGCCGGTGTACATCGTCATTGGCTCCTGGAACCCATAGGGCCCAATGTTAACCAATGCAGGATTGTGCCGCCGTCTTCGACCGACTACCGCGACAGTGTACAACGCCAGCGCACTTACCTCATATCCCCTTGTCCCACATTACAGGTCAGGCAGCACAGGAAGCGGTGGAACGACCTACGGGGGAAGGTGCGTTCCGTGGTCTCAAGACACCACATTGCAGTGCAGAGGACTGGCAGCGGACCCCTACCTCCTCCCCCACAACTAAACAAATGGGAGGAGGAGGTCTTGGCTATACTGCATCCTGAGGGCCTCACAGGAGTAGCAGGAGGAATGGACTCTGGTAAGTCAAATCTTTAACTACCATATCCCCCACCCTACCTGCATGCCAACACATACCCCAACCCTCGCCCTCACCCCCAGCACTCCAACTCCTCACATATGTCCTATTATCACAAACCACACATCCCAACACCAAACCCTGCATGCAACACCAAAGCATGGACACCCATCACCAAAGCATGTCCACTACACATACCCACACAGACCCCAAAACAATTATCACACAAGGTCCTACACAAGAATGTAAGCACTGGGGTACAGGGTCACCCAGCTATTGCACACCGTGGCACACACAGATGCAATAATGATGCCTTTACACCCCTGCAGGACCCCTACCCAACATCACCGGACAGGAGGTTCCAGACATGCCCCCCCCCCCCCCCCACAGAAGAGGCCCACAGTGATGACAGCAGCTCTGGCCAACTGGATCAAGATGACCAGCCCGGACCATCGTGGGCCTCGGGACAGTCGGTTCCCCTTGCACAGGCACAGCCCAACACTGACCTTCCACCCTCTGGTAACACCAGCACAGCACCCAACCAGTGGGCCCATACCTCCGTTCCCAGGACACGTCAATCAGCTGTGTGTCCACCACTACAGGGAACCCAGGATAATCCACCACCCCAACAACAACAGGGACCTGGGGGCAGTGGTAGTGGGCACACGGTCCAGGGGACGGAGGCTCAGGAACACAGGGGAACTGGGAGGGCTGCTGTGCGACAGGGGGCAGACAGGCCAAGGGAACCCACTCTCCACGAGGCCCTCTCCTCCATCATGGGAGCATACCACCACTCCCAGGAGACGATGGCGACGGTCCTGGCAAAGTTTCAGGAGACCCAGCACATGCAGGACGAACTGTATTTGGGGTTCAGGGAGGAGCTCAGAACCATCAGCTCCGCCCTGGGCACCATAGTAGGGGTGCTGAAGGATATACAGAAGACCATGAGGGACACCGTGGCACTCCAAGGGGCCCCTGACACTAGCCTAGAAGATGAACTGCCCACCACCTCCGCCGGCGCTAGTGGACAGGACGCCCCGCCACAGGACCACAACACCAGAACCCCACCCCCTGCAGACAGAGAACCACCCCGCAAGCGGTCCCTGAGATCCAGGAACAGGACAGAGCAAGATTGCAAGACCCCCACCAGGAAATGAGACCACCCTGATTGTCATCCCACTGTCCCACTTTGTGACCCTGTCCAGATTGGAACTGTTCCAGCTCCACTTCCTATGCCCATATGGGCAGTGCACCTGTGAGACTAATAGACTGGACTCTGCCATGGACATTCCTCCACCATCACCCATCACCATTTTGCCACCCCCTCCAATAATTAGCACTTCAATAAACACCCTTGAATCACAAAACAATCTGGAGTCAGTCTGTGATTTTGAAAATGTGTATTAGCTATGACAATGACAAAATACGTTCGAAAATGTAATGTCAACATACCTATGTCACACATCACAAGCCCATGAAGGATGCAAGCAGATGACACATGTTGGTAACCACACCTGTGAAACCGTAATGGAAATGCACCACTCAGTTAGCATATACTGCTTCAAATTGACAGACAGGATAGAGGTAGAAGTGTGAAAGTAAATGTAATAGTAAACAAATGTTTTCTCACCTGTGTCATTGGAAATATTGCTGTATGACAGAGTCCCTGTTATTAATGTCTTCTTCCTCTGCTTCCTCCTCATCACTGTCCACAAGCTCCACAGCTGCCACAACACCATCATCTGGACCATCCTCCTACAGAAAAGGCACCTGGCGTCGCAAAGCAAGATTGTGAAGCATACAGCAGGCGATGATGATCTGGCACACCTTCCTTGGTGAGTAGAATAGGGAACCACCTGTCATATGCAGGCACCTGAACCTGGCCTTCAGGAGGCCGAAGGTGCGTTAGATCACTCTCCTAGTCCGCCAATGGACCTCATTGTAGCGTTCCTCTGCCCTGGTCCTGGGATTCCTCACTGGGGTCAATAGCCATGACAGGTTGGGGTAACCAGAGTCCCCTAATAGCCACACACGGTGCCTCTGGAGTTGACCCATCACATACGGGATGCTGCTATTCCGCAGGATGTAGGCGTCATGCACTGGTCCAGGGAACATAGCATTTACCGGCGAGATGTACTGGTCTGCCATACATACCATCTGTACATTCAATGAATGATAACTCTTCCGGTTCCTGTACACCTGTTCACTCCTGTGGGGGGGGACCAAAGCCACATGGGTCCCATCAATGGCACCTATGATGTTAGGGATATGTCCCAGGGCATAGAAGTCACCTTTAACTGTAGCCAAATCCTCCACCTGAGGGAAAACGATGTAGCTCCTCACGTGTTTCTGCAGGGCAGACAACACTCCTGACAACACGTTGGAAAACATAGGCTGGGACATCCCTGATGCCATGGCCACTGTTGTTTGAAATGACCCACTTGCAAGGAAATGGAGTACTGACAGCACCTGCACTTCAGGGGGGATTCCTGTGGGATGGCGGATTGGTGATATCAGATCTGGCTCCAACTGGGTACACAGTTCCTGGATTGTGGCACGGTCAAACCTGTAGGTGATGATTAAATGTCGCTCCTCCGTTGTCAACAGGTCTACCAGCGGTCGGTACACTGGAGGATTCCGCCATCTCCTCACATGTCCCAGCTGACGGTGCCTTGGAAGGACAACAGCGACCACAGAGTCAAGCAACTCAGAGGTATGTACCCACAGCTACACAGTACACGAAACATAATCCAAAAAGTTGTCTGTAAGTGTGTTGAGTCCAGGCCGAGGTATGTGTGACGCAGTTGTAAATGAAGCCATGTGGGCCCCTGAAATGGCAGCTGCCTGACCTCTAAACTGGGACAATTGGATGTGAGGTAACTGCGCTGGCGTTGTACACCGTCGCGGTAGGCGGTCGAAGACCGCAGTGCAATGCTGCATTGGTTAACATTGAACCCTATGGGTCCCAGGAGCCAATGACGAAGTGCGCCGGTGGTGATGTAACGCACCGCCGCGGACGTCACCGCCTCAGACGTGACCGCCATTTTCTATCTTTTCACTCACTCGATACCTGATCTTCGACAGGAGAGGCCTACACTGCAAGTGCTGCTGTGACCTCGGTCTGGAAGAGACAATGGCTCGTGCATCTGGGGAAAGGGCCCCTGCCTTCACTGCACAGGAGTTGGAGAAGCTTGTGGACGGGGTCCTCCCCCAGTACACGCTACTCTACGGTCCTCCAGACCAACAGGTGAGTACATAGGGTGCAAGTTGTATGGGCTAGGCCTGGGTGGAGAGGGCTGGATGTAAGTAGGAAGGGGGCAGAGTTATGCGAGCATGAAGGAGTGTGAATGCATGCGCCACATGGCAAGGGCAGGGATGTGGGCCACTCACTTCAATGGTGCTGTTGCTAATGACTCCTCTTCTTCCCCTGTACATTTCATGTACGTCAGCGCCCACCAGAAGAAGGATATTTGGGGTGCCATCACCAAGGAAGTCCGGACCCTGGGGGTCCACCAGAGACAGAGCACCCACTGCCGTAAAAGATGGGAGGACATTCGCCGCTGGAGCAAGAAGACGGCGGAGGCTCAGCTGGGGATGGCCTCCCAACGTGGGAGGGGTGCCCGTCGCACCATGACCCCCCTGATGTTCCGGATCCTGGCGGTGGCCTACCCTGAGTTGGATGGGCGCTTGAGGGCATCACAGCAGACAGAAGGGGGTGAGTACACTCACATTCTGATGACTTTGCGCACAGTGTAGGTATCTGGGTGGGGGATGAGGGCTGTGGGTTTCCCTAGGCCAGGGCGAGTTCCGTAGGCTAGGCCCCTCCGGAATGCAGGCCATGTGCCACTCCACCCCACCTCAGTAGAGTGGCAAGTACAGGTATACATGCCCCTGTGTCATCTATGTGGACAGATGACACTCATAGCCATGTAGGCCATATCCCAGGAACTGCATCTGTAGAGGCCAAGAGCACGGCGTAGTGCAGGTGGCTGCTGTGTCTGTACTGTCTGCCAACAGTAGCGGTAAGCCATGCACTCAACCTGTCTTTCTTCTGTTCCCGCCCCCTTTTTGTGCTCTCCCTGTTCTTTTGTGCATCAGCATCATCAGGCGGAGGTACAGTGGCACCGGAGCACGAGGGAGCTGCATCCCATATGGCCATGGAGGGCCACACCACAGACTCCGAATACACCAGTGGGACGGAGGGCGAGGGGAGCTTCACGTCGGTCACCGGATCAGCAGACAGCGACACAGACTCGTCCTCCGATGGGAGCTCCCTTGTGGTGGCGGCACCATCTGTGCCCCCCACTTCTACAGGTATAGCCGCCACCCCCCCTACCAGCACCACCCTCCCAGCAACCCCTCAGCCTTCGCTCTGTGCCCGCTCACCCTGGAGGGTGGGCATCACCTTCGTTCCAGGCACCTCAGCCCCTGCCCCTGTCACCCCTGCTGCCCTCAGTGAGGAGGCCATTGACCTCCTCAGGTCACTCACTGTTGGGCAGTCTACCATTGTGAATGCCATCCAGGGTTTTGAAAGGGAGTTGCGACAGAGTAATGCATTCCTGGAGGGCATTCATTCTGGTCAGGCTGCCCTTCATCGAACCCTGCAATCTCTGGCCTCAGCACGGATGGCAGCCATTGTCCCTGTCTCTAGCCTCACCCCTCCAACTTCCTCCACCCAGACCTAATCTTCTGTACCCCAGCCTATCCCAAGCACACCATCAGACCAGCATGCACACACCTCAACACACAAAAGTGGCTCTGGCAAACATAGGCACCAACATCCCACAGGCACTCACACAAGCATCACCCACAGACAGACACAGCAACATCCACTGCCTCCACTGTGTCCCCCTCCTCGTCGTCTCCCTCCTCCCTCCCAGTGTTGTCTACACTCTCACCTGCATGCACTACATCTACAGCCACTAGGACTCGCACCAGAACACCCAGCACCACACCCCGTTTACCTGCACTCACCACCCCCACTACTATTTGCACGTCCCCTGTGTCCTCTCCCAGTGTGTCTGTGACCCCCCCTCCCAAAGTACACAAACGTGGGCACCCACACACCCAACATCCATCCACCTCACGACAGCCTCCAGAACATGCACCTGCACCCAAATCATCTAAAGTTACACCTCCTACAACCACCTCCTCTTCCTCCACTCCCAGACCCCCTCCAGCTACCCATCCCAGTGTTCGTCAGAAACTTTTCCTGAGCAATGTTGACCTCTTTCCCACCACCCCCACCCCTCCAATTCATAGGTCCCGTACTAGCACCTCAGCCAAAAAAAGTCTGGTTCCAGTGGTGCGTGTTAGAGGTATATGGAGTGCACCGGGCACCAGGGCAGCCAGTGTGACACAGAGCCAAAGCACTGCCAGTCCACCCCCTGTAAAACACCAGAAGTTGGACAGTGCCCGACAGGTGAAGACTCCTGCCGGCAAAGCCACTCACAAGGGTCCCGGGGGGAGTGCGGAGTCAGCTGTGACTCCTCACAAGGTGGTGAAGGGGCAGAAGAAGTCTCCAAAGTCTGGGAAGAGCAGCACGGCGGAGAAGGTCGCCATCCTCCCTGCTGACCAGGACTCCACCGCCAGCACTATCGTCACTGGTCCGGAGACCACTGCCAAAGTCAGTGCCCAGGAGGGCAGCACAATCGTCACTGGTCCGGAGACCACCGCCAGAGCCAGTGCCCAGGAGGGCAGCACAATCGTCACTGGTCAGGAGACCACCGCCAGAGTCACTGCCCAGGAGGGCAGCACAATCATCACTGGTCCGGAGACCACCTCCAGAGTCAGTGCCCAGGAGGGCAGCACAATCGTCACTGGTCAGGAGACCACCGCCAGCATCAGTGCCCTGGAGGGCCCCGGCAGCCACAGCCCTGCTGGGCACTGAGGGACCGTCATGCCACACACCGCTGCACAGGTCAGAGACAGCAAAGTCAAGCACCCACTGAACAGGGCAAAGACCGCCATGGCAAAGCACCGTTGAACAGGGCAAAGACCGCCATGGCAAGCACCGCTGAACAGGTCAGAGACAGCAAAGTCAAGCACCGTTGAACAGGGCAAAGACCGCCATGGCAAGCACCGCTGAACAGGTCAGAGCCAGCAAAGTCAAGCACCGCTGAACAGGGCAAAAACAGCCATGGCAAAGCACCGCTGAACAGGGCAAAGACCGCCAACTCAAGCATCGTTAGCCCATGTGCAGCTGGGACAGTGACGGAACTGGGACCTTCACGGGGAGCGTGATGCACTCTGGGCACCAGTCCCCCTCCAGAACCAGTGGAGAACTGCATCCACTACCTGAATCCTTCACAGGATGAAGCACTCTGGGCACCAGTCCCCCTCCAGAACCTGTGGAGACATGCATCGACTTGAGAGACAGTGGCTTTGCACTCCCCAGAATGGTACAGTGGGCAAACCAACCACTGCAGAGACTTGAGAGACTGTGGCTTTGCACTCCCCGGGATGGAACAGTGGGCAAACCAACCACTGTATAGACTTGAGAGACTGTGGCTTTGCACTCCCCATGATGGAACAGTGGGCAAACCAACCAGTGTAGAGACTTGAGGGACTGTGACTTTGCACTCCCCAGGATAAAGCAGTGGGCAAACCAACCACTGTAGAGACTTGAGAGACTGTGGCTTTGCACTCCCCAGGATGGTACAGTGGGCAAGCCACCCACTGTAGAGACTTGAGAGACTGTGGCTTTGTACCCCCCAGGATGGAACAGTGGGCAAACCAACCACTGTAGAGACTTGAGAGACTGTGGCTTTGCACTCCCCAGGATGGAACAGTGGGCAAACCAACCACTGAAGAGACTTGAGAGACTGTGGCTTTGAACTCCCCAGGATGGAACAGTGGGCAAACCAACCACTGTAGAGACTTGAGAGACTGTGGCTTTGCACTCCCCAGGATGGAACAGTGGACAAACCAACCACTGTAGAGACTTGAGTGACTGTGGCTTTCCACGCCCCAGGATGGAACAGTGGGCAAACCAACCACTGTAGAGACTTGAGAGACTGTGGCTTGGCACTCCCCAGGATGGTACAGTGGGCAAACCAACCACTGTAGAGACTTGAGAGACTGTGGCTTTGCACTCCCCAGGATGGTACAGTGGGCAAGCCACCCACTGTAGAGACTTGAGAGACTGTGGCTTCGCACTCCCCAGGATGGAACAGCGGGCAAACCAACCACTGTAGAGACTTGAGAGACTGTGGCTTCGCACTCCCCAGGATGGTACAGCGGGCAAACCAACCACTGTAGAGACTTGAGAGACTGTGGCTTCGCACTCCCCAGGATGGTACAGTGGACAAACCAACCACTGTAGAGACTTGAGAGACTGTGGCTTCGCACTCCCCAGGATGGTACAGTGGGCAAGCCACCCACTGTAGAGACTTGAGAGACTGTGGCTTCGCACTCCCCAGGATGGAACAGTGGGCAAACCAACCACTGTAGAGACTTGAGAGATTGTGGCTTTGCACTCCCCAGGATGGTACAGGGGGCAAACCAACCACTGTAGAGACTTGTGAGACTGTGGCTTTGCACTCCCCAGGATGGAACAGTGGGCCAGCCACCCACTGTAGAGACTTGAGAGACTGTGGCTTTGCACTCCCAAGGATGATACAATGGGCAACCCAACCACTGTAGAGACTTGAGAGACTGTGGCTTTGCACTCCCCAGGATGGTACAGTGGGCAACCCACCCACTGAAGAGACTTGAGAGACTGTGGCTTTGCACTCCCCAGGATTGATCAATGGGCATGGAGCCCCGTTGTGGATCTGGCTTTGCACTCATCCGGTTGAGGTGCCCCCCCCCCCTTCCCCCTGAGGTGCCTGTTGTATTTCTATCTGATGCCCCTGCAGTGTTCTCTCCGTTTGTGGACAGGTATCTAGTGGCCTCGCCCATGCATTGTGGGCCCAGTGGTCCACGGACATTAAAATGTGCAAACCTGCCCTAATCGTGATGTATATATTTTGAATGTGTATATATTTTTGTATATATGCGCTTACTGTATTTGGATACATTACAATGGTTCAAGTAATTTGGTTTTGTCTTTGCATTCTTCCAGGAGGGTTGGGGGTTGTTCCTGTGATGTTTGGAAGTGCATTGGTGTGTGTGTTGTAGTGTGCGAGGGTCGGGTTGACGATGGGGGTGTTGCGTGTGTGTGTCCCTGACTTTTGCCTCCCACCTCCCCTATATCATAGGTGCAGTACTCACCGTTGTCTTCGGCGCCGCCGTTGCTGGTGTTCGTAGAGGAGCAGGTAGACAAGCGCAGGGAGTATTTGGAGTTCGGGCTCCATGGTGGCCTCCTTCCTCGTGGAGTGTGTTCAGGTGAGCGTTTTCCCATTGCAAAAGCTGTTTCTGCCATGTTTTTATCCACGGTGAATCCGCCCCGGAAAAGGTGGCGGATTGGTGTGTTGTAACACTGTGGGCGGTACTTTGTCTTCCGCCTGTCTGTTGGCGGTGACCGCCGAGCTGCTTGTCTGTACCACCATGGCGGTCGTAGTGTTAAAGTGGCTGTCTATGTTGGCGGTTTCCGCCACGGTCATAATTCCCTTTTTTTTCCTGCCGGCCTGTTTGCGGTATTACCGCAGCTTTAACACCGTCCGCCAGGGTTGTAATGACCCCCATTGTCTACATTCTTTTTCAGATTCAGTGGTGAGATGATGCTCAGGAATATCTTGCTCTTATTCTCCAAATCTATTACAAAAATAACCTTCATGGGTTTCACACTGTATCTATAAAAAGAGAAGCACATAAAACTAGTGACACAAGCATGAATGTGTAGAAGTTGGAGAATATTTTTTCTCTTCCAACTAGACATTAGAAAAATGATACTGAGCTAATAAAATTGAAAAAGTTAAAGATTCTGTCAACACTGTTTTGCCTGTTGGAGAAGTAACAAATCCATTGAGCAATGAGCACTAGATGTTCCCCAGGCTTTCACAGAAATAGCATTTGTATACCAGTTTTCTACCCCTTAGAAGGCCCTACCATAAGCACTGTTTGAGTTAAGATATCTTATGGTACCTTAGACATCCTACTAAACTTATACTTGTCAGTTGTGTCTGGTTTTCAGCTGTTATCTCTTCTAGCATGGATGGCAACTTTGCAGATGCTCTAGGAGGAGAGAACAAATGACAGTTAGATGACATAGTAAATGGAACCTTGAGTTCGCCCTGGGTCCTGCTTGTTTCATTTGCAATGAATGGACTTTGAAGATACAGAGTTGAAGAACATGTATTAACAAGTAGCAATGAGTGTATCCTTGTGCAAGGACTTGCACAATATTTAGGATGCATTGATTATGAGTCTGCGGAGAGGAATTGCCACTAAACACTTTGAAACCATTGTGAGACTATAAAGGCAATGAATATTTAAGTTCATTAAGGTGCCAAATGGTTTTCTATAATAGCCCTTATTACTAGGTTCCTTTACGTCATAAAAGACCATTTACCATATTCATTACTCCAATATGATGATTTCAGTACAAATGTATGCCTTTTGTGTTTGCCTCAGTAGTTATCTTCTTCGAAAGACTAATGTTTAAGGTCTTTGTGAGAATTAGTGGGGGTCAGATGTTTTCCAGATGACATCTCAGTCAAAGACAAAAAAGGCCATGGTTAACCATTAGAATGTGTTGTAGACGTGTTGGAAAAGAAGAGTTTACCTATGTAATATTCAAAATGTAGGTATGTGGAGCACGGTTTGACATATTTTGGCCATGTTGTGAATTAAGAAGATGTGAAACCTAAACCATCACTGGTTGAAGTGACTTAATATGCGCCTGCTTCTACGAATAAGGATGAAGTGAGTTATTTTCTGGACCTTGCTAAATTCAATTCAAAGTATGTTGAGCGATTCTAACAAAGAACATTTAACATCAGAAAATTGTTTTAAAAAAAATTTTCAAATTTGAACAGAGCAAGGATTAGTAGAATGTCTTCAAGTCTATGTAAAATTCAGCTGAAGGTGCTCCAGCTCTAAAAGGATTTGATCTGTCATAGAAATGAATTATCATCAGGAATGCAAACTGCAATCGATTCGGGACAATTTTTAACACAAACGAATGAGGAAGGCAATGAAAATATAATTGCTAATGCATTTCATTCTTTATCACCTGCAGAGAAAAATTGATCTGTTACTGAAAAGGAAACTCTCACTTGAGTTTGGCCTTTAGAATACTTCAGGTAAATCATTGGAGGCATCCCTTTATCTTCTGAAATGGACATATACCATTAGATAAGTTACTTACTACTAAAGGAATGTAAATGCATCAGCAAGGATTGCAAGAATGTCAATGAGATGGTAAGTGTTTATTCAGAAAATAATAATATTAAGAGGGTCATTATGACCCTGGCGGTTGGCGGTAATATGGAGGAAACTACTGCCAACAGGCTGGCGGTACGTTCCTCCATATTATGACACTAGCGGTTTGGCTGAAGCCAAAACGCCAACGTAAAACACCGACCGCCACAGCGGTAACGCCTGCCGGGCTGCAGACATGAATCTCCAGCCCGGCGGCCGTCACTGTACCGCCTGCGGGATCATGACCCTGCATACCGCCATTGTTTTTGTAGCTTTCTTACCACCACGAAAACCATGGCGGTGGGCACTATCAGTGACAGGGAATCCTTTCCCTGTCACTGATAGGGGTCCTCTCCACCCTCCTCCCCTTCCACACGTTCCCCCAACCCCTCTTTCTCTCCAGACCCCCCCTTCATACACGCCCTTCCCTTCACACACGCAAACACACTCCCAGTCCCACATTCATCCAGGCATGCATACTTCCATTCACACACACACCCGCACACACTTACATACATACACGCAGACATGCATTCACGTAAAACAACATACACGCACTCACATCCCCAGGCATGCACACATATACATCACGCAACACACACCCGTATACACGCACACACAGACATACACACACATACAACGCCCCCACCCCTCCCCTGTCAGAGCACCCACTTACTAGTGTCCAGGGGGTCCTCTGGCAGGAGACGGGACGGGGTGCTGCTGCCACCAGCAGCATCTGCCAGCATAACACCACCAGGCCATATTATTTCTCATAATATGACTGGCAGCAGTCTATTGGCATGACGCTGCTGGTGGCAGCACCACCACCTTACCACCATCCGCCGGCATGCCCACAGTCGGATTTCCGCCATCCTTCTGGCAGAAATCCAGCTGTGGTCATATTATTGTGGACATCTGGTAGCTGCGGCGATGGTCTTATTTTGGTGGCTGTCGCCATGGCGATTAGTGGTTTTAACAGCCAAGGTCCAAATGAGGGCTTAAGACTTTAAAAACATTACATCCTCCTATGAGTGAGTTTGTTTTTCCAGAAAATCCTTGAGAAGTGGTTTTCTTTGACATTATAGGGTCAATTCGTTGTGTTTCTCAGTTTGTTTCTCTCATTGGCTATGTTTCAAGATGGCCTGTGATTAGCAGCATTGAGAAAGCTGAAACAGTATAAGTTAAGAGTTTTTGAATGACATTCTTTTAAGTTGAGGATTGACAGTACAATTGATGAGTGACAATGGTGTTCACTTTTCACGCCACTGGGCAAAGGTTCATTGGATAAAGTAGGAGCTAAGCACTGTACTATTATGGGACCGGTATGACTGAAAGGTTTAACTGAGTTTTGAAAGGTGTAATACAGTAAGCTGTTAGAAGTAGGAAAATAGGAATAAGAAGAACTGGGTTGTACAGTTGTTTAAAACAGTTTGGATGCACTGAACTACCATAAATGATGATACCAGCTTTACACCATTTGAGATGTTGAAAGGAATGTGTCTCAAAACAAAAAGCAATCCTGTGTTGTTGTAGAAAAAATTTAAGAAAAGTGTTCCTTTAGGAGTTGTTAAGACTCCTATCAGGAATAGTCATTTGAAAGCCAACCAATATTTTTAACACGAAGAGTGGTTCAGTGAATATAGAAATTAAAGAAGTACAATGGGTGAAAGTGAAATACTTTGGAAATTTTATAAGAGGTAAAGTCAATTTTTTAACCCCGGAAAGTTTTTCGTAACTCAGTAAGGCTGGATGCTAGCAAACTATGGAATTTGACACTGATTGCTACATTAACAGGTGACACCAATATTACTTTTCAATATGATCGGTGTAGTAGTGGATTGGAGGATGAAGATTGTTGTGGTCTAGAAAAAGGTGGTGAAGGAAGGTGAGATGGGCATCTTCCAGGTCCCAGTGAGGCAACCCACTCACTTGTTGGAAATGG